>NC_069500.1:905044520-905344520 GCF_027579735.1 Bombina bombina
ATAATAAAAAGACAAAACAAAACAACTTTGAATTTCAAATAAGTAGTAGATTTTTTTCTGACGAATTTCAAAGTTAGTTAACCCCTTAATGATCGACGATGTACGCTATTCGTCCTCACAAAAAATACCCTTAACGACCGAGGTCGTACGGCATACGACGTCGGTCTTGGAAAGCAGTGGAAGAGATCCTGATCGCTTCCAGCTGCTTTCCGGTTATTGCAGTGATGCCTCGATATCGAGGCATTCTGCAATAATATTTCTTACCCCTCCGATGCAGAGAGAGCCACTCTGTGGCCCTCTTTGCACTGGACATCGATGGCCGGTATCGTTGGTGGTTGGGAGCCGGTGTGGGAGGCGGGTGGGCAGCCATCGATGGCTTGGAACAGTAAGAGGGGGGCGGGGTCGCCGCTGGCGCTCACAAACGCACGCGCATGCACGGGGGCGGGCTCGTGCATGGGGAGGGAGCGGGTAGGAACGCTACAGTACGGAATAGTTTACTTGCAAGAAGTGGGAGAGAGGGGGGAGGAAATTGATTAAAATAAAACCTAAGTGATCTGGAAGGGGGTGGGGGTTGTCTTTGGGGGGGGAAGCTACACTATGGCAAAAGTAAAAAAAAATAAAAAAAAAATCTATCTTTTGGTGGGAGGGTTAGAGAGCTGTTTGGGGGGGATCAGGGAGGTTGGGGGCTAAGAGGGGACCATTTTAGGTTGAGAACCTAGGTTGCGCTTACTTATTGGATGACTAAATGCAGGCACCAATGAGCAAGCCCTATCCAAGGTACTGAACAAAAAATAGGCAGGCTCCAAAGCTTTTACTCCTGCCTTTTCAAATTAAGATAGCGAGAGAATGAAGAAAAATTGATAATAGGATTAAATTAGAAAGTTGCATAAAATTGCATGCTCTATCCGAATCATGAAAGAACAAATTTGGGTTTACTATCCCTTTAAGTTTTCCTTCCCCCTATATTATGTGAGATCAATCAGCCAATCACAAAATGCATGTACTTATATATAGTGAATTCTCTCAAATGCTCAGTAGGAGTTGATGCCTCAGAAAGTGTGCATATATAAAGATTATATATATATATATATATATATATATATATATATATATATATATACTGTATATAAAGATTGTGCACTTTTAGATAACTAAAGTGAATTGGAAAGTTGTTTAAAATTGTGTGCTTTATTTGAATCTTTAATCAGAAATGTTTAATTAGAAATAGAGCCTTTTTTTATTTTTATTTACCTTTGGAAAATATAGGTATTGATCTAGGCCAATTTTGGCATATTTGATGCTACTATTTGGCCACCAAATATGATCATATAAACAAATAGTTAACTTTTTCACAAACTTAGTTTTTTTTACTGATATTATTTGCATTCCCTTTGTTCAGACATGTATGGCTTTGCCATTGGTTTTTCTAATTAGAAGGCTGCTAATTTGTCACACTTCTTACATTTTTGGCAGTGAAGAGGTAAATCATTTAGCTGTTAAGAGTAATATTTACTGTAGTGTAGGGATTACCCTCCCACCTGGCGCTTCCCACCCTCGACCCTACCTGATCCCTTGCAAACAGCTTTTTACCCTCCATCTAAGGTAATGGCAGTCAGTCTGCCACTATGCAGTTGTTTTTTTTTAAAAAATATGTATTTATTTATTTTTATTTTCTGCAGTGTAGGGATCCTTTCTCACCCTTACAACTCCCTGATCCCTCCAGAAAGGGCTCTCTAACCCCCCCCCCCGTCCCTTTACCATGTAATTTAGCTCTTAAAATTTCTTAGAAAAAAAAAAGCCTAACACCTGCAATACAGGAGCGTAAAGCTCCGTAACGCAGCCCCATTGATTCCTATGGGGAAAGAAAATTTATGTTTACACCTAACACCCTAACATAAACCCCATCTAAACACCCCTAATCTGCCACCCTGACATCGCTGACACCTACATTATACTTATTAACCCCTAATCTGCCACCCCGACATCGCCAACACCTACATTATACTTATTAACCCTGAATCTGCCACCCCCGACATTGCCGACACCTACATTACACTTATTAAGCCCCTAATCTGCCGCCCTGACATCGCCGACACCTACATTATACTTATTAACCCCTAATATGCCTCCCCTAACATCGCCGCAACCTACCTACACTTATTAACCACTAATCTTCTGCCCCCAACATCGTCGCCACTAGACTAAAGTTATTAACCCCTAAACCTAACCCTAAATTTAACCCTAACCCTAACACCCACTAACTTGAACATAATTCAAATAAATCTAAATAAAAATTACAATTAATACTTAAATAATTCCTATTTAAAACTAAATAAATAATTGCCTGTAAAATAAACCCTAAACTAGCTACAATATAACTAATAGTTACATTGTATCTATCTTAGTTTGTTTTTTTATTTCACAGGCAAGTTTGTATTTATTTTAACTAGGTAGACTAGTTACTAAATAGTTATTAACCATTTACTAACTACCTAGCTAAAAAAAGCACAAATTTACCTGTAAAATAAAACCTAACCTGTCTTACACTAACACCTAACCTTACACTACCATTAAATAAATTACATTAATTAAATACAATTAACTAAATTACAAAAAACAAACAAACACTAAATTACACAAAATAAAAAAGAAATGATCAAATATTTAAACTAATTACACCTAATCTAATAGCCCTATCAAAATAAAAAAGCCCCCCCAAAATAAAAAAAACTCTAGCCTAAACTAAAATGCCAATAGCCCTTAAAAGGGCCTTTTGCGGGGCATTGCCCCAAAGAAATCAGCTCTTTTACCTGTAAAAAAAAAAGTACAAATACCCCCCCAACAGTAAAACACACCACCCACACAACCAAACCCCCAAATAAAATCCTATCTAAAAAACCTAAGCTCCCCTGAAAAGGGCTTTTGTATGGGCATTGCCTATCATAGATCTAATATTCATTAGATATGAGTGTGAGATATCAAGTATACCTTCCAAGTTTAGTTGAATTTGTAACAGCAAAGCAACAACTAAATATTTTAGTGGATGTTGCCCTCCTGTCCTATTCTAGCCACTATTATTGATATCAGTGCAAACACACCGGTTTTACTTATTCATTCTCAACATGGCATAAGGTTAGCAAGAGAGTATGTCTATGTTGAGGTTGCATGTGGTTAAGACAATAGTGTAGATGCAACTTTAGTAGGCAAGCATTACACAGCAGAGATGAACCTTTCACATAAACAAATAGGATGGAGTTGGCATAAATGAAAACTGCAGCAAGCAAACAATTCTTTTGAGGTTGTGATTCAGATAGTGCATATGCGACAAGTAAACATTCAACACAAGGTGAAGTGGTATCGAATATAGCTGGATGAGAGGTAAATAGTTCAGTAACTTGAGCTGTAATAGGTCTTCCTCTGAGGAAGCGTAAGAGAAACGCAGCGTCACGGCTTTTCTTTTTTTTAATGGCTTTCCTGTTGTTATGACCTAAAAACTATATAATTCCTACTCAGAAAGGACTCTTAGTTTATTTTTAACGTGCAAGACTTACCTAAACACCATTGATGAGTCATAACCAATGAGATGACTCCTTTGAGAGGCGCACCTTACCGGGACTGTTTAAAAGACTGAAGTGACGTCACTCCAATACATCCTCTTGAAAAAGTCAGGTCGTAGCCTGAGGAAACGCGTCGAGGCGGCATAAAAGAACTTCTCCCAGCTTTTCTGTTATCAATGCCATTTGGAGTATCCCTCGGCATAAGCTGAATTTGCACACGGCGATCCGGAAGCCGTTTTGGGAGTTTTAGCTACGAGGTGACGGACATCACACCCCTGACATTTGGTGATACAATCTGGGATTTGTTTATTGTGCCATTTTTACTTTGTTACACTGTACGTGCGATTTACACGTTTTTTATTGTTTGATATTAAATGATTTTACACTTAGAGTTGGTTGCGCTCTGTGTTTTATCTTGTTTTCCAGCCACTTCCTAAAGACCAGGATCGCAGCCCTGTGTCATTACTTGGAGCGGCACCCACCATTCACAACACTATTGGGAAGTATTGTTACCTTCTCTAAACTTATTTTATGAATAGTGATTTGACTTTCGTGTTACGTAATAACAGTATTACACATTCCTCTGTACAGGACGATTGTTCTACTTAAATATTCTATTGTTCAAACCTTCCATTGTTTATGAATTATATCTCGATTGATATACCATATTATATATTGCTTCACCTATTAGGCAATTTTCACTTAGACCATTTACATGTTTTTTTTATTTACTATTTGCCTTTAATAGAGAAGCGCTGCTGATTTGGGTTTTACCTATTTCTGTTTGTAGTACTGGTGTGGCAAGGTTTAACGAGAGAGACGTGGAAAGTTGGATGGAGTGAGATGGTTGAGGTCTATGTCTGAGGTCATAGTACGTTTTATGAGTGGATTGAGCATGTTTGATATTGTTCTGGATAATGGTGAAGTTATGTGTGATGTCATTCACAAGATCGTTAACTTTTGGACAGGAACTTTCAAAACGTGGATAGTAGTCTATCCGTGGGTGCAGACCATAGTTGATATAGAAGGGGCTTTGTTCAGTCGTTTAGCTTTTTGTGTTGTTGTATGCGAACTCTGCCAACGGTAGGTAGGTAGCCCAGGTCTCCTGCTGGTGCGAGCAGTAACAATGTAAGTATTGCTTGAGCCACTGATTTGTCCTCTCCATTTGCCCATTGGTCTGCGGATGGAATGATGTGCTGAGTTTTTGTGTCATATGTAATGCTGCACAAAGTTGCCTCCAAAACCTAGAGGTAAATTGTAACCCCCTATCGCTAAGAACTGATGTCGGTAAATCATGCAAATGTATAATTTCCTTCATGAAGATGTCAGCAGTTTGTCCTGCTGTGGGAGTTTTATGAATAGGTATGAAATGTGCCATCTTGGAAAACATATCGACCACCACAAATATGACAGTGTATTAAGAAGATTTCGGAAGGTCTACTATGAAATCCATTGATACATCTGCGCAAGGAGTCTTTGGATTTGGATAAGGCTGTAAAAGTCCGACAGGAAATCGTTGAGAAGGCTTGGAAGTGGAACAGACTGTGCACTGGGTCACGAACGTCTTGACATAAGATGTCATTGATGGCCACCAAAAACTAAGTTGAAGTACATCTAGAGTCTTTTGGAAACCCATATATCCAACCAATGGAGACTCAAAGTATGAGGGATGTAAAGCTTAGTGTCATGGTATAGCAATCCATCTACATTCTGTTGTAATAAATGCGTGGGTGTAGAGGGATCTTGAGCTTGCTTAATTCTGAATTCTACCTGAGTCTGGACTAAAATGACCAAGAAATCCTCTTTCTGGTTTACAGTAGTGGGTTTGTTACTTACCGGTGGTACTCTGTCTTTTCTAGAGGGCATCCGCTTTTCTGTTCCTTTTCCCGGGGTGATACGTGATCACAAAATCAAAACGTGAGAAGTATAGACTCCATCGTAGTTGTCAGGCTGACAATGTTCTGTTAGTCCGCAGGTATTGAAGGTTTTTATGATCAGTCAACACGATTATCGGATGAGTGGCTCCTTCTAATAAGTGCCGCCATTGTTCGAATGAGGACTTGATGGCTAGCAGTTCTATTTCCCCTACAGTGTAGTTCCTCTCAGCTTGAGTCATAACCCTAGAGTAGTAAGCAACTGGGTGCATGATATCAGTCAGAGAATGCTTTTGGGATAGAACTGCCCCTATAGCAAATTCCGAGGCATCCACTTCTACAATGAACTGTGAATTTGTATCTGGAAACCGTAGAACCGGTGCTGTGGTAAAACATGTCTTGAGTTGTTCAAATACCAACTGCGTTTTGAGTGTCCAAGAGAAAGCCTTGTCTTGTTTCGTTAAATCTGTCAGAGGCTTGGCTATTGTTGCGAAATTACGTATAAACTTGCAATAGAAATTCGCAAACCCCAAGAACTTTTGTACATCTTTTCGGGATTTTGGTATGGGCCAGTCTGTAACAGCCTTAATCTTTGTGTCTTCCATTTTAATACCATTCTGTGAGATATGGTAACCCTAGAATGATACTTCTGTAACATTAAATATGCATTTCTCTAATTTTGCGTATAATCTATGGTTTCGTAACCTGGCCAGAACGGTTCTGACATGAGCTATAGAGAATATTAGAATATCGTCTAGATATACCACAATGAAAACATCTAAGATATCCCTAAATATGTCATTTATGAAGCATTGGAATGTTGCCGGGGCATTACATAGTCCGACAAACCAAGTCGAAATTGATTTTTCAAGGATACCTCATTCCATTGAGACTCCTTGCCATGTATTCTGAATTGAGCTATATAATCCTCTACGGCATGTCTACCTTGTTTTAGGGAGCGTAAAGATATTTCTGCAGTATTCTGCTTAAAAGGGTCATCATAAATGGTGGACATTGCCATTAGAAAGTTAGTCAACAAATTCAGTATGGGATCCTGGGAGTTATAATAGGTATCCGCCCAAGCCTGTGGCTCACCTCTCAAATAAGAAATGATAGTTAATACCTTAATCCTGTCAGATGAGTAGGTCTTAGGTTTTAGCTCAAATAGAAGCATACATGCATTTTTAAACTCCTTATATTGTGATCTCATTCCTGAGAATTGTTCAGGAAGAGATACCTGTGGTTCTGAATGTGATTCTGCTTGGGTAGGTCGTGCAGCAT
Source organism: Bombina bombina (assembly GCF_027579735.1). Lineage (NCBI taxonomy): Eukaryota > Metazoa > Chordata > Amphibia > Anura > Bombinatoridae > Bombina > Bombina bombina. Next base: position 905,051,233 of record NC_069500.1, read on the forward strand.
AAATCTCCCTCAAACAATCTTTCACTGTTTGATTTTCTGTCTGCAAATCCCTTATAGTCTGGGAGAGGGTATCCACCCTCTTGGTCAGTACAACTACCTGATTTACTATCTCTTATGAATCCATGGTAGTATACACAAAAAATTATATATATATATATATATATATATATATATATATATATATATATATATATATATATATATATATATATATGTATATATATATATATATATATATAGGGTTGGATTATTATATCATAGATATAATATTCATTAGATATGAGTGTGAGATATCAAGCATACCTTCCAAGTTTAGTGATTCATTCTCAACATGGCATAAGGTTAGCAAGAGAGTATGTCTATGTTGGGGTTGCATGTGGTTAAGACAATAGTGTAGATGTAACTTTAGTAGGCAAGCATTACACAGCAGAGATGAACCTTTCACATAAACAAATAGGATGGAGTTGGTGTAAATGAAAACTGCAGCAAGCAAACAATACTTTTGAGGTCGTGATTCAGATAGTGCATATGCGACAAGTAAACATTCAACACAAGGTGAAGTGGTATCGAATATAGCTGGATGAGAGGTAAATAGTTCAGTAACTTGAGCTGTAATAGGTATGCTTAGATATAGAACTGATACAACCTGATTGAAGCTGGAGTGCGCTGGTTATGGGAACACACTGTGGTATACACGCTGACTGAGGAGAGCAGAGCGGCCCGTGGAGTGTATGCGAGCAGAGAGCATGGATGGCAGTAGATGATGACGTCACCTGACTCAGCGTCTCTCCCCAGCTGCTTGTAAGCGTTAACCATGATTGAATAAGCACAGGGAACAGGAGTATAAGTAAGAGATTACTTCAGTAAAATTTGCACTTAGCGTGGCACAAGGTTAGTTAGTGAGATGAGTATTGCAGCTGAAGGAAGTAGTCAGACTGCGGAAAACCTCAATAATCCAACAAGGTGTAATGGGAAGGAGGAGCCATTTATAGTTTTTCCAGCTACTTCAGTTTAAGGGCCAGGTGGAGATAAGATGTAACCCATACATATCCTGACATTGCCCTTAAAAGGGCATTTAGGTATTTTTCAGCCCAAACCCTAAGCTAAAAATAAATCCCACCCAATAAACCCTTAAAAAAAACCTAACACTAACCCCCGAAGATCCACTTACAGTTTTTGAAGACCGGACATCCATCCTCAACGAAGCTGGGAGAAGTCTTCATCCAGCAAGAAGTCCTCAACGAGCCGCTCCGCGTCGGAAGGATGAAGATAGAAGATGCCGTCTGGATGAAAACTTCTGCCCGCCTGGAGGACCACTTCTTGCCGCTTGGATGAAGACTTCTCCCGGCTTCGTTGAGGACTTCTTGCTGCTTGGATGAAAACTTCTCCCGGCTTTGTTGAGGATGGATGTCCAGTCTTCAAAAACTGTAAGTGGATCTTCTGGAGTTAGTGTTAAGTTTTTTTAAGGGTTTATTGGGTGGGTTTTATTTTTAGCTTAGGGTTTGGGCTGAAAAAGAGCTAAATGCCCTTTTATGGCCAATGCCCATCCAAATGCCCTTTTCAGGGCAATGGGGAGCTTAGTTTTTTTAGATAGGATTTAATTTGGGGGGTTTGGTTGTGTGGGTGGTGGGTTTTGTTTGTTGGGGGGTTGTTTGTATTTTTTTTACAGGTTAAAGAGCTGATTTCTTTGGGGCAATGCCCTGCAAAAGGCCCTTTTAAGGGCTATTGGCAGTTTAGTTTAAGCTATGTTTTTTTTTATTTTGGGGGGGCTTTTTTATTTTGATAGGGCTATTAGATTAGGTGTAATTAGTTTAAATATTTGATCATTTCTTTTTTATTTTGTGTAACTAGTGGGGTTTTTTGTAATTTAGTTAATTGTATTTAATTAATGTAATGCATTTAATTGTAGTGTAAGGTTAGGTGTTAGTGTAAGACAGGTTAGGTTTTATTTTACAGGTTAATTATTTTTTATTTTAACTAGGTAGCTAGTAAATAGTTAATAACTATTTAGTAACTAGTCTACCTAGTTAAAATAAATACAAACTTGCCTGTGAAATAAAAATAAAACCTAAGATAGCTACAATGTAACTATTAGTTATATTGTAGCTATCTTAGGGTTTATTTTATAGGTAAGTATTTAGTTTTAATTAGGAATTATTTAGCTAATGATAGTATTTTTTATTTAGATTTATTTTAATTATATTAAACTTAGTGGGTGTTAGGGTTACACTTAGGGTTAGGTTTAGGGGTTTATAACTTTAGTATAGTGGCAGCGATTTTGTGGGCAGCAGATTAGGGGTTAATAATAGTAATGTAGATTTCAGCGATGATAGGGACAGCAGATTAGGGGTTAATAATATTTAACTAGTTTTTGCGATGCGGGAGTATGGCGGTTTAGGGGTAATATGTTTATTCTAGTGGCGGCGATGTCAGGAGCAGCAGATTAGGGATTAATAATTTTATTTTAGTGTTTGCGATGCGGGAGGGCCTCGGTTTAGGGGTTAATAGGTAGTTTATGAGTGTTAGTGTACTTTTTAGCACTTTAGTTATGAGTTTTATGTTACGGCTTTGTAACATAAAAGCCATAACTACTGACTTTCAGTTTACGGTACGGATCTTGTAGTTATGGGCTGTACCGCTAACTTTTTGGCCGGACAGGCAAACTCGTAATTCCGGCGCTATGGAAGTCCCATTGAAAAAGGACTTTTTGAAAGCTGCGGTAGTTACGTTGCGTTACGGCCAAAAAAGTGTGCGGTACAGATATATCTGCAAAACTTGTAATAGCAGCGGTAGTGAAAAAGCAGCATTATGAAGCTTTTTCACTCATAACCTAACACTATTAATCTAGCCGTAATTTAATTACTAAGCCCCCTAACCTAACACCCCCTAAATTAACCCCAATTACTACTAAATTACAATTAAAATAAAAAAAATAACATTAAATTACAAAAAATAAAAAAGTCTAACATTACAGAGAAAAATAAACAAAATGATCAAAAATAAAAAAAATTATATCTATTCCTTATGAAAATAAAAAGCCCCCCCAAATAAAAACACCCCCTAATTTAAACTACCAATAGCCCTAAGTTAAACAGCTCTTTTACTACAAAAAATACTAAGTCCCCCTAACAGTAAAAACCCCCCACCCACCTAACCCCCAAAATAAAAAAACCTAACACTAAAAAAAAAAATATACCCATTGCCCCTAAAGGGGCATTTGTATGGGCATTGCCCTTAAAAGGATAGATCGTCCGTCGCACACTGAAGATTGAATGCAAGGTACCCCATATTTATTGGGGTACCTTGCATTCCTATTGGCTGAAATTTTGAAATCAGACAATAGGATGAGAGCTACTGAAATCTTATTGGCTGATTTGAACATCCAATAGGATTTCAATAGCTCTAATCCTATTGGCTGATTTAAAAATTTCAGCCAATAGGAATGCAAGGTACCCCAAATTGATTGCGGTACCTTGCATTCAATCTTCAGTCTACGACGGACATCGGATGAAGAGGAGCCTCTATGCCGCTGAGGAATGCCGCCGCAGAGGACCGCCGATGTTGAGGACCGCCGCTGAGGATCCAGGCTGCTGAGGATCCGCGCTGCCTTCACTCCGGATGAAGATAGAAGATGATCTCTGCCAGACTTCAGGAACAGTGAGTACCTATTTGGGGCTTAGGTTTAGGCTTTTTTATTTTAATTTTTGAGTGTTTTTTTTAGATTTGGGTTTTTTTTGGGCTTGAAAAGGAGCTGATTGCCCTTTTAAGGGCAGTAAAAAAGCTGAATGCCCTTTTAAGGGCAATGCCCATACAAATGCCCTTTAGGGGCAATGGGTAGATTAGTTTTTTTAGTGTTAGTTTTTTTTATTTTGGGGGGTTTGGTGGGTGGGGGTTTTTACTGTTAGGGGGGACTTAGTATTTTTTAGAGGTAAAATAGCTGTTTAACTTATGGCAATGCCCTACAAAAGGCCCTTTTAAGGGCTATTGGTAGTTTAGTATTAGATTAGGGTGTGTTTTTATTTTGGGGGTGTTGTATACCTCTGTCTTAGGGCTGTCACTAAATGAGTGTTTAGCAACAGATGTATATGTATGATTCTCGCAAAAGAGGATAAAAAAGAGACTAATCCTATCTAAGTTAATTTCATTTATAACTCTTTATTCCATATTCTATATTTTACACATCATAAACTTAAAGAAATAATGTTTTGGTGATAGCTTTATTATTTTATTTTATATCTAAATGTTTTATCTATGAAGAACATATTTAATGTGTAATTAATCTTTGAAATAGTATATTTTATTCTAATCATGATTTTATAACTCCACGGGGGGGTTTATTTTTATAGGGGTATTAGTTTAGGTTTAAATTTTTTTATTTTGGATAGCTTTGTTTATTTTTTTCTGTAATTTTACTTTTTTATTTTTTGTAACTTTAGCTTGGGGGTTTGTATTATTTACATATAGACTGCCTCTGGGCAGGCTTATCGCCTAGTTGTTAATAAATGTAATCGTAGTAAACATTTTATCTTAGGAAACCTATTAAAAAGAAGCAACCATGGGGTTATAGATATTTTTAAGGAGAAAACTTTTTCTATCTCAACCAATTTGGACCAATATTCATGGGCAACTGGCATGTCCACCAGATGTGTAAATATGTGCCCTTTTCTATACATCCTCTCTAGCAGGTGGTTGGTATCCCTGGTAAAAAAGTAGCCCCAATCGGGCTGGTGTGGCACAAGTGTTTTAATGCTGTTGAGATATAAATTAATGCATATTTATGGTGAGCTGGCACTTTTCTCTAAACATTTTTCAGTGTAACTTTTTTCTTTGAGATATCACTATGACTCAGGCATGTAAAGGATCAAAGGCTCCCTGTCAGTTTATTAGTTTGCAGCAAGGTAGGTCTAGGTCTAATTCTTTTGTTCCTGATTTGTCATGCTGACAATAATAAAGTCAAACTGATGAGTCATCTGTGCAGCTAAAGCAACACACTTATATTCTTCTCTCCTTTAGAGTACACCATCTTAAAAATCTAATTTGTCTGCATTGTCTGGAAAATCTGTTTTTATAAAATATTATAGCTAAACATTACTGAGTACTGCAGAAGCATTGCCTTTGCCAGAGAGTTTTCAATAATACTTTTATCAAATATAATATTTGTACTATGAAATAAACAATATAAGGTAGACAAAGGCTACATGGATGAATTTTTCAAGTTAGTGGTCTCATGTCTCCAAGACTAAAGAACAGAGAGAAAAGGGGGCACTAGAGACTTTCAAACAAAATGGAGCCTACTGTTTTTCTTAAAGGAATCTTCTAGTCATTTTCTGTATTATTTTTTAGTTTTTTGTCAAATTTTTATTGATAGACAATTGAGTACAAAGCGTTGTTAACCACAGTCTGAACATTAACATTATTGACAAAGTCCATGTGATAAAAGTCTTTTGTAATAAACTGTGGTAAACCGCTATTGCGGTGTACATCTTCAAGTGTTTTTTTGTCAAACTAATAATAGTAAAATAACAGTATACCCAACAGGTGGGACTTTTATATTTATCCACTTGAGACAGACCTTAAACATGACAGAGAGCATCAACAAAAACATATCTAAAATAAATAAACTCTAACAAAACATAAGGTAAGATGGTGAGCGTCTCCTAACTCATAAATGAAGCATCTTGTTTCTTGAGAGTAATATATGTAGCAAACTACAGAACATGATTACCGGGTAAGAGTTATATTGGCGGCATACATTGATGTGATCCTATATAGTCATGAACATCTCATAGTTGAATATCAAGCATTTTGGCCTTACTAAAATATAAATCTAATTGATCCCTTAGTTGGTAATAAAGTTTTTCTAAGGAAAAGGTAGATCTTACCTGTCTTAGCCATTCTTGTACTGTGAGAATTACTTGTGATTTCCAGTGTCTATGAATTACCTGCCTAGCACTGTTTAACAGTATCATCAATGTGTTTTGTTGCGTTTTTGTGAGTTTGGGAATGGGTTTATGGAACAGAACAGATGCAGGATCAAATTTGATGTTTAACCCCTTAATGACCACAGCACTTTTCCATTTTCTGTCCGTTTGGGACCAAGGCTATTTTTACATTTTTGCGGTGTTTGTGTTTAGCTGTAATTTTCCTCTTACTCATTTACTGTACCCACACATATTATATACCGTTTTTCTCGCCATTAAATGGACTTTCTAAAGATACCATTATTTTCATCATATCTTATAATTTACTATAAAAAAAATTATAAAATATGAGGAAAAGATGAAAAAAACACACTTTTTCTACATTTGACCCTCAAAATCTGTTACACATCTACAACCACCAAAAAACACCTATGCTAAATAGTTTCTAAATTTTGTCCTGAGTTTAGAAATACCCAATGTTTACATGTTCTTTGCTTTTTTTGCAAGTTATAGGGCTATAAATACAAGTAGCACTTATTTCCAAACCATTTTTTTTCCAACATTAGCGCTAGTTACATTAGAACACTAATATCTTTCAGGAATTCCTGAATATCCATTGACATGTATATATTTTTTTTAGTAGACATCCCAAAATATTGATCTAGGCCAATTTTGGTATATTTCATGCCACCATTCACCGCCAAATGCGATCAAATACAAAAAATCGTTCACTTTTTCACAAATTTTTTCACAAACTTTCGGTTTCTCACTGAAATTATTTACAAACAGCTTGTGCAATTATGGCATAAATGGTTGTAAATTCTTCTCTGGGATCCCCTTTGTTCAGAAATAGCAGACATATATGGCTTTGGCATTGCTTTTTGGTAATTAGAAGGCCGCTAAATGCCACTGTGCACCATACGTTTATTATGCCCAGCAGTGAAGGGGTTAATTAGGGAGCATGTAGGGAGCTTTTTGGGGTAATTTTAGCTTTAGTTTAGTGTAGTAGACAACCCCAAGTATTGATCTAGGCCCATTTTGGTATATTTCATGCCACCATTTCACCGCCAAATGCGATCAAATTAAAAAAAAGTTACATTTTTCACAATTTTAGGTTTCTCACTGAAATCATTTACAAACAGCTTGTGCAATTATGGCACAAATGGTTGTAAATGCTTCTCTGGGATCCCATTTGTTCAGAAATAGCAGACTTATATGGCTTTGGCATTGCTTTTTGGTAATTAGAAGGCCGCTAAATGCCGCTGCGCACCACACGTTTATTATGCCCAGCAGTGCAGGGGTTAATTAGGGAGCTTGTAGGGAGCTTGTAGGGTTAATTTTAGCTTTAGTGTAGTGTAGTAGACAACCCAAAGTATTGATCTAGGCCCATTTTGGTATATTTCATGCCACCATTTTACCGCCAAATGTGATCAAATAAAAAAAAAAAGTTAAATTTTTCACAATTTTAGGTTTCTCACTGAAATTATTTACAAACAGCTTGTGCGATTATGGCACAAATGGTTGTAAATGCTTCTCTGGGATCCCCTTTGTTCAGAAATAGCAGACATATATGACTTTGGTGTTGTTTTCTGGTAATTAGAAGGCCGCTAAATGCTGCTGCGCATCACACGTGTATTATGGCTAGCAGTGAAGGGGTTAATTAGGTAGTTTGTAGGGAGCTTGCAGGCTTAATTTTAGCTTTAGTGTAGAGATCAGCCTCCCACCTGACACATCAGACCCCCTGATCCCTCCCAAACAGCTCCCTTCCCTCCCCCACCCCACAATTGTCCCCGCCATCTTAAGTACTGGCAGAAAGTCTGCCAGTACTAAAATAAAAGGTTTTTTTTGTGTGTTTTTTTTTTAGCATATTTACATATGCTGTGGTGTAGCATCCCCCCTTAGCCCCCAACCTCCCTGATCCCCCCCAAAACAGCTATCTAATCCTCCCCATCTGTCTTATTGGGGGCCATCTTGAGTACTGGCAGCTGTCTGTCAGTACCCATTTTTTTAACTTTTTTTTGTTTTTGTTTTCTGTAGTGTAGCTTCCCCCCCACAGATGAACCCCCACCACCTGCCTGATCTTTTTTTTTTTAAACTTTTTTCCCCCTTTTTTGACAGTTTTACTAAAACTTTTTCTGTAGTGTAGCGGTTCCCACCCGCTCCCTCCCCGTGCACGCGCCCTCCCGTGCACGCACGTCCGTGCGCGCCCCCGGCCATCCCCGCCCACGATCTCGCCCCCCCACCACATCACCAGGGCCATCGATGGCCGCCACCCACCTCCCACACAGGTTCCCACCCACCAACGATACCGGCCATCGATGTCCGGTGCAGAGAGGGCCACAGAGTGGCTCTCTCTGCATCGGATGGCCATACAAGGTTATTGCAGGATGCCTCCATATCGAGGCATCACTGCAATAACCGGAAAGCAGCTGGAAGCGAGCAGGATCGCTTCCAGCTGCTTTCCACACCGAGGACGTGCAGGGTACGTCCTCAGGCGTTAACTGCCTTTTTTTTTAGGACGAACCCTGCACGTCCTCGGTCGTTAAGGGGTTAAGGATATAATGGTATTGGTTTGAGTTATTACTTGTGACCAAAAAAGGAGCCAACAGAGGGCATGACCACCAAATATGAAGTAGACTTCCCATTTCTCTACATCCTCTCCAGCATCTATCTGAATCATTAGGATATATTATTTTTAATCTGTAGGGGTTTAAGTTCCATCTCATCAGTAACTTATAATTAGTTTCTAAGATGTTTGCTGAGATGGAGGCTTTAGCAGTACTTTGAAAAATCAATGTCCATTCTTTACTGGAAGGAGGAGAGAGTAAATCCTCTCACTTATTGGTATAGTTGGGTAATTGATTGGGTGGTGATGAGATTAAAATTTATAAATCGGGGACATTGATCCTCTAATAGGGGACAGACTGGAGCATAATTATTCAAATGCCGTGCGTTGTCGGGTTAAGTTGTTTTTATGGGGATGTGAGGAGAGGACGTGGCGCAATTGTAGATAACTGAACCAGTGAGAAAATATTCTCTGACCATAGTCAAGTAGCTCTTCTCTATTTTTTAGAGATTTGTCAGAAAAATAGGGCCTGGTATCTCTAAGGGTTGGTGTAGGCAAGTGTTTTGTGCTGTCGCCAAAAGGTAGCGAGTTATCTAAGATAAATGAAGTTAGTGGAGAAGGTGATGTGGATAATTGTTGCTTAGAGCTAAGGATATGAGCCCAGGTTTGAAAAACCAAATCTATTTTTGGATAAGTGTTTTTGTTTTTTGGGCAGGTTTTTAGGTAGCCAACATAGTGCTCCCAATTGAGGTATCTGCAGAATTTTATGTTCAAGTTGAACCCATTCTTTGGGTTGAGCGCTGCAACACCAGTCTTTTATTCTATAAAGAATCACTGCAGTTCTTTATTTTGCTATGCAGGGTACACCAAGACTTCCATTCAGTTTGGGGCGGTATAGACATTTTTTGCTACTCTAGGGTGTTTACTGGACCAAATGTATCTATTTAAGATATTTTGCAGATTATTGATGTATGTTTTAGGATGAGGGATTGTGAGGGTGTGAAATATATATAGGATCCTAGGAAGAATCGTCATTTTTACTGCTGAGATCCTTCCCAACCATGCAAGTGATCTATGGCTCCATCTGGCCAGTTCTATTTTGGTCTTTGATAAAAGTCATAATTATTTTTTTGGAGTGTGGTATGGTCAGAGGATAAGTATATGCCCAGATATTTAATTGAGTCTTTTTGTATAGCTGAAGAATAGCTACTGTGTAGACAATGTAGAGTCTCTTGGTCTATCCCCAAACCCAAAAGTTCCAATTTAGAGTGGTTAATAGCGAAGTTAGAGTAAAGTCCATATCATCTGCGTATAGTGATATGTTGTATTGCTCTTTATGGATGAGGAAACCCTCAATATGAGGGTCATTCCGAATATGGGAGGCTAAAATTTCCATTGCCAGGGAAATAGTAGCGGAGACAGGTGGCACCCCTGTCTCGTGCCATTCTGGATTAAGAATTTTGGAGAAAGGGAGTTGTTAAATTTAATGGATGCTGAGGGGTCCGAGTATAATGCAAATATACGGTTAATATATAATTGACTAAAACCAAATGAGTGTAGTGTGTTCCTCAGGAAGTGCCAATCTAACCTATCAAAGGCCTTTTCTGCATCCATGGCCATAATTATTGCTTGGGTATGGGTTTGTTTTGTGTATTTGATGAGTTGTATGACTTTGTTGGTGTTTTCACGGTCTTTCCTTCCTGGAATAAAGCCTGTTTTGTTTAAGTTTAAGGGGCAATAGATTAGCTCCACTGTAGAATACATAATGGTTTTGCTGGTACCGACTGGAGCTGCAGCTGTGTGCGGATCTGATTAGGAAATAGGGAAGTGCTCTGTTTATTTGCACATTGTGCAGAATGACCAGTGTATATCTTGGTAAACCCCAGTCACAGCTGACACCGAGGCCTCCTATGCCGACGACACCCAGCGAATCATCTCACTCACCAGGGACCCCACCACCGCCAAGAGAAACGTCCACGAAGGGCTGACAACAGTCGCCACCTGGATGAGCTACAACTGCCTAAAGCTGAACACAGACAAGACCGAAGTCCTCCTCCTCAGTCCCACCACATCTGCCTGGAAAAATTCCTGGTGGCCCACAGCCCTCGGACACCCTCCAACCCCCACTGACAATGCACGAAATCTAGGCGTCATCCTGGACTCATCGCTCTCCATGGACCGACAAATCAACACCATCTCCTCTGTATGCTTCCACACACTTCACCTGCTGTGAAAGATCTTCAAATGGATCCCAACTGAGAACAGGAAGACTGTCACCCACGCCCTTGTCAGCAGCCAACTGGACTACATCAACGCACTCTACGCCGACTCCACCATCAAGCTCCAAAAGAGACTACAGCACATTCAGAACGACTCGGCCCGACTAATCCTCGACATCTCTCATCAATGCCACATCACCAAACACCTGCGGGACCTGCACTGGCACCCCATCAACAAAAGAATAACCTTCAAGCTTCTCACTCACGCATTTAAGGCCCTCCACAACATCAGTCCCGAATACTTGAACCACCGCATTACCTTCTACACCCCCGCCAGACAACTTCGATCGGCCGACCAAGCCCTCGCAATCATCCCCGCATCAGGAAAACCACAGCGGGAGGCAGATCCTTCTCTCACCCGGCAGACAAGACTTGGAACACCCTCCCACTGCACCTCAGACAATCTACCGCCCTAACTTAGTTCAGAAAGGACCTCAAGACTGAACTGCAACCCTCAGCGCCTTGAGACCCTTACGGGTGAATAGCCGTGCTTTACAAGTCAAGAACCCAATAGATAGATAGATAGATTTGCGGTAAGAATTTGTTGAGTCTTGTGGCTAGGAGCTTAGCATAAATTTTAATATCTAGGTTCAGGAGTGAAATTGGGCTATAGCTAGCTGGTTCCTTTGATTCTTACCTGATTTGGGGAGAACTATATTTTGTGCTTCCAGCATGGAGGGGGGAGGTGACTGACCATTATCTATTTGTTCAAAGAGGGATAGTAGTTGGGGGCACAGGAGTTTTCCAAATGTTTTGTAGTATTTAGCTGAGAATCCATCTGGACCAGGACTTTTCCCTATTTTCAAGTTTTTTATGACTTCTTTTAGTTACTTCCCTATAAAGGGTTGGTCCAGCTGGTCCCTCATTTCTTGGAATAATTTTGGGAGGTCCGCTTCCTGAATATAATTTTTACATTGTTCCCAAAAATTATGGTTGGGATATCTACTGTGTAAGTTTTATAATTTTGTATTGTAATCAGTGAGAGTTTAGGCTATTTCTTCCATGATCTGAGCCTTTTTCCCATTGGGAAGATTTAATTTTGTATATACGAGGATATTGATTTTTTCTTAAGGGCCCTAGCTGAGAGTTTTCATGCTTTGTTACTTTCTATGAGGAATTTCCTATTTAGGTTTAAGTATAATTGTTGTGATTTAGGAGGTCTTGTAATGAGGTACTGATATCTGTAAATTGAGCAAGAATCTGTTCATCTATTGGGTGTAGTTTGTGTAAGTGTTCTATTTTGGAAAGGGAGTCAGTTAAGTGGTTTTATTTCTCTTTCTTGTGTTTAACTATTTGGGATTTCAGCTTTATAAAGTGGCCCCTAGAGTATCACTTGTGCACCTCCCATACTGAGAAGGGGCTAACTTCAGGAGTGTTATTTATGTGGAAAAATTATGTTAGTGAATCCTCTATTAATTTAACCATGGTAGGGTCAGTTAATAATAGATCGTCCAATCGCCAAAGGAAAGGGGAATTTGGTTTAGTTGGCCAGTTCAGTGTTAGGGTCACAGCTGAGTGATCTAACCAGGCTGTGTGGGAGATAGAAGATTTATTAATATACTGTAATCCTGATTGGTCCATGAGAAAGTAATCTAGGCGAGAGTTCAATTAATTTGGGTTAGAGAAAAACTAGTAATCTCTTGTTTTTGGATGTATCTCCACACATTGTGAAGATGAGAATCAGCTAGACTTTTCCATATACATTTGAGGGTTTTATGTGGTATATGGGATGAGGAGGAGGACGAGTCCAGTTGTGGGTTAAGGGGAAAGTTAAAATCGCCCTCTAAAATGATAATTCCTTTTAGCAAAGTCAAGTAATCTGTTGTGTAGATTTTTGAAAAAGAGTTTCTGTTTTGGAGTAGGTGCGTAAATATTTATGATAGTTACCAAGCTGCCATATAGCAATCCTTGAACTGCCAGGTATCTCCCTTCTTTGTCTCTATCTAGCTTTAATTCTTGGAATGGGATTCCTCTCCTAATTAATATACTGACTCCATTTTGTCTGGAGTTGAAAGAACTATGAAAGTGGGTGGGGTAATCTGATGAAAAATATCTGGGTTCCCTATGTGGCCTAAAATGTGTTTCCTGCAGTAGTAATATGTCCACTTTCCTATTTGTTAAGACGATAAGGTCCGCCCTTCTTTTTTGTGGAGGGTTAAACCCTTTAACATTTTGGGTAAGGAGGGTGATTAATTGCTTATTTAAAGTATTCATTATGTTTACAACAATTTTTTATGCAAAAAGACAGAGCATAGGGAACGTTCACCTTAATAAACAAAAACATATAACCATTACAAACAAGTTAAAGGGACATTATACACTCATTTTTTCTTTGCATAAATGTTTTGTAGATGATCTATTTATATAGCCCATAAAGTTTTTTGTTTTTTTTTTATGTATAGTTTTGCTTATTTTTATATAACATTGCTCTGATTTTCAGACTCCTAACCAAGCCCCAAAGTTTTATGAGAATACCGTCAGCTACCTACTCCAGCTTGCTCCTGTTTGTGTAAAGGGCCTTTTCATATGCAGAGGAAGGGGGAGGGGGGGAGTGTCTTATTTCCCACTTGCAGTGGGCTTTCCAGCTACCTTTCCAATAGAGCTAAACTGAGATCTTCTAATTAAGTTTTTAAACAGTTTTATATTGGATTTTTATATCAGTATCTGTGCATCTTATTCTTTAAAGTTGTGTCTATTGCATGCAGTTATATGAAAATGAGTGTATACTGTCCCTTTAACTACACAAATTATAAACTTCAACTGTGTATAAAGTAGTATGCTTTCTTTAGCATCCCTATACGTGTAATCACATTCTGCACACGTTTTAGCATTCAAGGACAGATGAGGGTCACTATACAGGGGATCCTTCATAATATCATTAAAAGAGGGGGGAAACTTAGAAAAATATATTATTAAGATAATTGGCTATAAAAATTGTTTAGCTTGTTATATTATAGCCAGGATATAGTAAGGGCATTGTAAGACCCAGGAAATCTATTTGGAAACTGTATTAAACCTATAAAGAACAGAGGTTAAACACACAGCTAGAACATACAGAGAGGGACATATAAGTAATTTAAATTCGGCAATATAAACCCATTGCCTTAACTTATTCTCTTTAAAGTCAGTACTTTTACTTTACCCAAGGAGATACATCTTAGCGTCCTGTGGGTGTTGGACTCCTCTGAGTCGGTTGTTTCCGTGATGGAGCAGATCTGTTGGGGTTATGTGAGTCCGTTCTTTCAGGAATGGGCATAGGAGCTGTTTTCCCCTTTTTCTTTGGAGAAACTGATTCCCAGTTCCACTTAGATTTTTCTGGGTTGCTTTTAGCTGCGTTTGAGGCAGATTCCGGTGATGGTGGTAATTCTGGCACTTCTAGACTCAGTGAGTCACATAAAGAGTGGATCTCTGAGGTGTCGGTGCAGGTGAGGCATCTGTTCTCATGTATGACTGCCAGATGAAACGGGAAACCCCATCTGTAGGGGATTTTTTTATTCCTCAATAGTATCGTTAAGCAGGGCCAGTTCTTTTCTTCTTTGAAGAGTGCGTTGGGAAAGATCAGCATAGAATTGTAACACTGTGCCTCTGAATCTGATGGGCTGGTTCTTCCTTGCTGCCATCATTAATTCTTCCTTCTCAAGGAAGTTTTTCAACTTTATTTTTATGTCCCTTGGTGGTGCACTGTCTGGGGGCCTTGGTCGAAGTGCATGGTGTGCATTGTCCCATTGTATATTTCCAGCGTTAGTGGTCCCTATGAGATGTGTAAATAGGGCTGGTAGGTATACCGGGAATTCTTTAGGTAGTACCGTTTCCGGATTTTTTCTGCGGCTTCTATTTTCTATATCCTCCATTTTGTCTTGTAGGGAGGATATGATATCTGACTGTTGATCAATAAGATTGTGCATGGAGGATTTCTCATTAGAGATCAGCTCTCCCTGATCTTCCAGAGCTTCCATCCTAAAGCCCACATTGTGGATGTCCTGTTTAAGTTTAGCTAACTCTTCCCTCAGACCGGCCCTGATAGTATCTGCAATATCTTTCGTTGGAGCAAGGTCAGATAAAATATGTGAAGGAATCTGGGTCATATTAGACCTAACAGGTTCTGGTGTTCTTGGAGTAGGGAGGAGCCGCTCCCTTCAGCAATTGTAGGGCTAGATGAGCTTTGTGAGTTAGTATCTGAGGAGTTGAAGTATGAGCTCACGGAATTGCTCTTATGTGTCTCCATTTTGGTATTTTTATTTAATTTGATACTTCTCTTTGATGCCATTACAGTAACTATAAGATTGCCTCAGGTTATGTAACTGCACACTGCACTTTCTTATTATAGGGATTAAATGACAGACTTAGAACTTGCAGACACCATGAGGTGTTTGTGTGTCTTAAGGAACTCCTTGCTTCTTTCAGAAGCCAAAGAAAACAAGTCCTGATAGTGGTGTTTCCTTGCATAGGAAGATTTCTAGCTCCCAGCAAAATTCATATAACTCAGCTGTATGTGTGATGGCCAGTCTCTTGACTAAATTATCACCAGTGTTGATTACAATTTAGCGTAATGTATAAGACTTCCCTGCCCCTATTTATCGTCAATTACTGCAACACCACTAGTGAAAAGCTGCCAGGAGTGAGTCGGCAGTATTTCCCTGTCCAAGTCCGAACTTCACAGTGCTGCTCACCTTCCTTTGTGATGTTGGGCCTCCGGTCCGGGTCAGGAGTCTTATAGGAGATACGGCCAGTTCACAGTATACCGGATGGTGTCCTCTGGTTATGTGTTTAGGCTGCTAATACTCTTCCGGAATGCGGCCGTGGAATAGATGTAGCCGCGCTGCGCTTAGACCGCCTCCTCGTGGGTTGAAGGCCTTTGTCTGTCGAACACTGGAACAGAGTGCGTCCCGGTTGAGATCGGCTGGCTCAATGGAGTCTGGGTCGTTTATTTAGGTATCCTAACTTGCATTAGGTCCTGAGCTGGTTGCCAAAGCTGTAGGTTTTGCAAGGATTGCGTTTCCTCTAGACGGAGCTCCGGACCATCATGGCTGCAGGTTTAGAAGTACACACACTTAAATAGGCATCCATTTTCTGTTTTGAAAGGAAATCTTTAATCAAAGAAAGTGTAATTAGACTGCCCTAAAAAAAGAACCTAACATAGTTTTTTTTTTAAAAAAAGAGAAAGTTGTGTGAGGTGCACAATCCTGTTTGACATGCATATTTATACTCTCTCAATTCCCTTTGAAATAAATGCACATGTAAGCTAGTGCATGATCAACCAATCAGAAGCTAAGCTGGCCTCTCCATGTGACTGCTTGTCTCAGCTGTAGCAATAGTAATATGACAGTGTCTTCAAATGCTTGTAGGACAAATATGCTTGTAGCCAATACTATAAGAGTCTGTTGGTTCAGTGATATTTTTTTTTTTTGGAAACTTATTCAACTTTTAACTGTATATATGAGATAACAAATTCTTTATTTTCATATTATATATATTTATACACTTATTTAATTGATTTTGAATTTAAATATATATATATATAACGGTACATTATTCATTATTTTCCGTCAATTTTCTTTACAGCGCTACATATACACTTTTTGTGCCATGATAGACAGGTGATAGATGGCCGAAGCTCTGTTGGAATTAACAGAGCTTCTGCGGTCTCTGTATATGGGCCTTGATTATATTTATATAAAGTAATCATGTCACCTTTCAAGCAACTTTTTTTCTAGATAAAACAGACCCAGTTTGGCTAACCTCTCCTCATAGCTTAAATTCTTCATTCCCCTTATTCGTTTTCTGGCCCTTCTCTGAACTTTTTCTAAGTCTGCAATGTCTTTTTTTTGAGATCGGTCCCCAGAACTGCACTCCGTACTCAAGATGGGGTCTTACTATGGATTTATATAGTGAGAGAATAAAACTTTACTCCCTTGCATCAATGCCTCTTTTTAATGCGTGCTAGTATATAATTAGTCTTAGAAGCTACCGCCCTGCATTGTGCAACCATCCCTTTCCTCCTCTGTTTTGCTAACTCTAGTCTCATTAAATTAATAGTTCGCCTAATTTGTTTACTTCCAATATGTAGAACCATGCATTTTCCAGTATTAAATATCATTTTCCATTTACCTGCCCATTCTTCTAATTTTTGTAGATACCTTGTAAAGCAAGTTCATACTGCCCGGACCTAATGACCTTACAAAACTTTGTATCATCTGCAAAAATAGAAATGTTACTATTTAATCCTTGCTCCAAGTCATTAATAAAAATATTAAAAAGAACAGGGCCCAGTACTGATCCCTGTGGGACTCCACTGATTATCTTTGTCCAATCTGAGTATGATCCATTTACTACTACTCGTTGTTCCCTGTCTTTTATCCAGTTATTTATCCATAAGATAACATTTTCAGCTATTCCCGGTCCTTTAATTTTGTGCATTAATCTCTCATGTGGAACTGTATCAAACGCCAAGTATATCACATCAACTGATTTTCCTTTAGCTATATTTTTTATTACTTCCTAATTAGATTAGTTTGACATGATCTATTTCTCATAAAACCATGCTGATTTGAATTCATAATCTTGTTTACACAAATATACTCATCAATATCATCCCTTAAAATCCCTTCAAGTATCTTCCCTACTATTGATGTCAGATCAACTGGTCTATAGCTTCCTGGATCAGCCCTGCTTCTTTTTTCAAAAAGTAGCGGCACATCAGTTTTATTCCAGTCTTGGGGTACAATGCCTGAGGATAATGACTCTTGAAAAATTAACCCCTTAATGACTGCGATGTACCATGTACCGGTTTACTTGTTTAACTTAAGGGGTTAAAGGACCAGTAAATACAGTATATTTGCATAAACAACAAATTCACAATAACAAAACAATGCCAGACCTCGCTGAATACGGCGAGCAATATGCTCGCCGTATTCAGCATTTCACAAGCAGCTCACAAGAGCTGCTGGTGCAACGCCGCCCCCTGCAGACTCGTGGCCAATGGGCCGCCAGCAGGGGGGTGTCAATCAACCCGTTTGTACTCGACCAGGTTGAATTCTGGCGATGTCTGTCCACCTGATATATTTGGAGCCGTTTGTCTGATATTATTCTGTGAGTATACTGCACTTATGTATTAAGGTGCTCAGACATACTATGCCAATGTGATATTCTTTGAACACAGATACAGACAGAATTCTTCTGGGAAAATTGTGAAACATAGAGAAAAATCCTTTGGAGATCCCTTAGAACCAGCGCCTCTATCTGCCAATATACATCTTTTGTACAGCATTGAGAGAGACTGTTTGGAAGGCATTTCTAGTGAAATGCTTGTGCAATGCCACCCCCTGCACATTCGCAGCCAATCAGCCGCTAGCAGGGGGTGACAATCATCCCGATCGTATCTGATCGGGATGATTGCTGTCCGCCACATCAGAGGCCACCTCAGCATCTTAACTTTTGTTTCCGGTGATCCTAAAGGCTCGTGCGGAAACAGCTGCATTTGCATCTTAATAAATCAGCCCCATTGGATTACCTAGCCAATCCCTCTGGACGGACAACACAGCATACGCCACTGGCCCTTATAACACTCAGGACTTTTCTACCTATGGGCCTCCCTGACAAAGTCTCCAGCCTCCTGCTGGTCATTGCATGTTTAATTTTACATTACAATTCTGTCTGACTTTATAAAAACAATATAAAAAATGTTGAAGCATGTTCTATGACATCACCCAATATTAGAAATCATCAAGTAGTTTACATTTCTTTCAAACAGTTCCTATGTCATACTGATATCCACCCCATTTCTTTCCATAATTAACATGTCCCTCGTATCTCTTTGCTTGTTACTAGGGCGAGGGTTAGCTATATGAATATAACTAGCCTTGTTTAGAGAAAGAGATAGAGTAAAGGTTTATCTAGGGTCACAGACAATTTTAAGTTTAGGGCTTGTATTAGGGTTAAACGATTAGGATTAGTATGGTAGGGTTTTTGTAAGGGTTAAGGTTTTGGCTATGGTTAGGTTAGCATCATGGCAAGAGGGGGAGAGAGGGTTATGGCTTGGGGTAGATTTAAGAAAAGTGTTAATTTACAGTGGATATTGAAAATAATCACCCCCCCTTGAAAATAATCACATTTTGCTGCTTTGCAGCCTGAAATAAAGACATACACAGTTTTTGTGTATCCAGTTGTAATTACTCAGTGCAACTTATAACATCAAAGTGAAAGATATAACACCAACATGTCAGGCAGAATAAAGACAATTCAAAAACAGAATCAGTGAGTTGTGAAAAGGATCACCCCCTTGTGTCAGTATTTTGTTTACCACTTTTTGCTTTAATTACAGCCTTTAGTCTGTTAGGATATGTCTCTACTAACTTTGCACATCTAGACTGTGCAATATTTGCCCACTCTTCTTTGCAGAACTGCTTCAGTTCCGTTACATTTGATGGTGACCGTTTGTGGACTACAGTCTTCAAGTCATGCCACAGATATTCAATGGGGTTTAAGTCTGGGCTCTGTTTAGGCCATGTAAGGACATTCACTTTTTTCTCCTTCAACCACGGTGTAGTAATTTTTCATTGTCATGTTGGAAGGTAAACCTTCTTCCCATTGACAACTTCCTGGCAGAGGGCAACATATTTTCCTCAAGAATTTGATGGTATTTTGCCCCATCCATTATTCCTTCTATCCTGACAAGTGCTCCAGTGCCTGCTGCAGAGAAACACCCCCATAGCAGGATATTACCACCACCATGCTTTACTGTAGGTATGGTGTTATTTGGATGGTGAGCTGTATTGGATTTCCTCCAGACATATTGTTTGGTGTTGAGGCCAAATAATTAAATTTTAGTCTCATCTGACCATAACACCTTTTTCCATGTGGCCTCAGAATCTCCTAGGTGTGTTATGGCAGAGCTCAGTTGTGAATGCATGTGGCCTTTCTTGAGGAGTGGCTTTTTTCTTGCAACACTCCCATACAAGCCACATTTGTGGAGAATTTGTGATATTGTTGTCACATGCACACAATGACCACTCTTTGTCATAAATTTCTGCAACTGCTTCAGAGTTGATGTGGGCCTCTTGGTAGCCTCTCTGACTAGTTTCTTCCTAGCTCTTTCATCCAGTTTGGAGCAACGTCCGGATCCAGAGAGGGTATGTGTTGTACCAAATACCTTCTATAATGCTTATGGGATATTCCACTATCAGATCAAACTTGGCCAGTAGTCTTCTTATCCTGGCGTCAAGCTGAAATGATAGGAAATATCCCAGAACAGAGAAAGTTTGTAAAATGAGGTAAGCGGTACTCACAGTAGGCAGGGTAGTCTTTAGCGGCAATAGGAAGGAAATCCAATGGTATGGCAGTTCAGAGATAAACCAATAGAAGGACTGGAAACAGGCAGGAGTCAGCAACAAAGGAAATCCAGTAATATAACAGTTCAGGGATAAACCAATAGAATGGTCAGGCAGGCAGAGTTCGGTAACAGTATAGCAATCCAGTAGTTCAGGGGTTAAGCAGGCAGAGTGGTCAGACAGGCAGAGTTCAGCAACAGTATAGCAATCCAGCACTTTAGGGGTTAAGCTCAAAGAGTAGTCATACAGGCAGAGTTCAGCAATGTTATGGCAATCCAGTACTTTAGGGGTTAAGCAAGCAGAGTAGTCAGACAGGCAGAGTTCAGCAACGTTATGGCAATCCAGAACTTTAGGGGTTAAGCAAGTAGAGTAGTCAGGCAGGCAGAGTTCAGCAATGTTATGGCAATCCAGCACTTTAGGGGTTAAGCAAGCAGAGTAGTCAGTCAGGCAGAGTTCAGTAATGTAATAGCAATCCAGCACAAACAGATAATAGCACCCAGGAGCACACACAGTAACACCTATACTTGGGCAGTGATGTAAGGTGAATGGAGTACTTACATAGGCGCATATTGGCGCCAAGGAGGACACACAGATGTAATCAGGAGCGGCATCCAGAAGAAAGAGACAGCGTTTGGCAATGACATCATCGCCGCACGCTCTGCACCACCGCCTGCGTCTCTGGCAACGGCCATAGCAACTAGTCACCACCGCCGCGTCTATGGCAACAGCCATAGCGAGCAGTGGCGTGGCGGTGTGACACCTTCCACTTCTAAGAAATAGATTTCACTATGCTTCTAAGCATTGATAAAGCCTTTTATATTTTATTGTATCCATCTTCTGACTTGTGCCTGTCCACAACATTATCCCGGAGATCTTTTGACAGTGCCTTGCCACCCATAGTTGATTGTTTGCTTTAGTTGCAGTACCAGGGACTGAGATGCTCCAGGAAAGCTCTGTTCATGCTGAGCTAATTAAAATGCCCACAGCTGATCACAGTTGAAGGTCAAATGGCTTTGTGGGTGCCGTTGAGAAAGTGATTAGCTACACCTGATTGAGTTTACAAGTAATTTTAGAAGAGGGTGATCCTTTTTGCAACTCAGTGATTCTGTTTTTGAATTCTCTTTATTTTTGCCTGACATGTTTGTGTTAGATCTTTCACTTGGATGTTATAAGTTGCACTGAGTAATTACAACTGGATAAACAAAAACTGTGCCTGTCTTTATTTCAGGCTGCAAAACAACAAATTGTGATTATTTAAATATTTTAAAGGTGGGTGATTTTTTTCAATACCCACTGTAGATGCCATAGAAAGCAGCTGTGTGTATGCTGAGAATTCATTTTATTTTATCTTAGAAAGTAAAAAAAAAAAAAATGTTTATGACCACAAGCTTTTTCTCCTTAACCAGGTTTCTCCTTGGTTGTTTGTACTTTAGGACTGTCTAATCATTTGCTAATCATTATGGAGAGATTTTGAAGCACATCACTTTTTTTAAATTTTGATAGCAAAAATAAATAAAAATAAATACTAGATTACAAAAAACCCACTGTTGTAGTGACTTACTCTATAAACCTCAAATTCTAGCCAATGTTATTATCACAATCAGGATAGAAGCATTTGATAAATAAAGGAAACTGTGATCAAACTATAGCTGCTCGCAGCCACAATGCATAATACATATAGATATGTATAGTTACATATGTTGCTATGTTTCTCATTTATTTATTAATTGGAATTTTTTTTACCTTAAACCCAGAGTTTGTTTCCAATTCCTTATCCACCTACACACAATCTCCTCCTCCCACTACAACTTCCTCTCCACACAAGACCTGTTCTTTTACGTGGGACAGTCAAGATTTTAGGGGTCTGTCCTGCTGTCCCGGGTTGCTTGCCATCTGTCCCGCATTGCCCCATGCAATTTTTTTTTAAATTTTATTGAGCCCATACTCTCTCTTCTCTCCCAGGGTTAGATACCTGTTAGATTCCCTGTGGAAAAGGAATGGTGTGTGGGTTAAGCAGAAGTAAGAAGGCTGTACACCCTCTGACCTCAGGTAATGGTGACCTCTAACCTCTGGTAGTGATGACATCTAACCCCTGGTGATAATTCTAGCATGCCTTCAGTTTTATAGGATGAGCAGTGCTAACACCAGGGTAACGAACAGTGGCAGCCTCAGACTGCCTGCTAATGTGCTTGCCAACCCCAGGACCCCATACAATTAATTACAGATACCCATATATGATGTAGTGTGTGTGTGTGTAGCTGCATGCATAAGTTTATGCTATGTAGTGTGTGTATCTGCAGATATAAGTGTAAGCTATGTAGTGTGTGTGTGTGTGTGTGTGAGTGTATCTGTATATATAAGTGTGTGTGTATCTGCATGTAAAAGTGTATGCTATGTAGTGTGTGTATCTGTATGTATAAGTGTGTGTGTGTATCTGCATGTATAATTGTATGCTATGTAGTGTATCTGCATGTATAAGTGTATGTTATGTAGTGTATCTGTATGTATAAGTGTGTGTGTATCTGCATGTATAAATGTATGCTATGTAGTGTATCTGCATGTATAAGTGTATGCTATGTAGTGTGTGTGTATCTGCATGTATAAGTGTAAGCTATGTAGTGTGTGTGTGTATATCTGCATGTACAAATGTGTGTGTGTATCTGCATGTATAAGTGTATGCTATGTAGTGTGTATGTGTGTATCTGCATGACTGTATACGTGTAAGCTATGTAGTGTGTGTGTGTATCTTTATGTATAAGTGTGTGTATCTGCATGTATAAGTGTAAGCTATGCAGTGTGTGTGTGTTTGTATCTGCATGTATAAGTGTAAGCTATGTAGTGTGTGTATGTATCTGCATGTATAAGTGTAAGCTATTTAGTGTGTGTGTGTGTGTGTATCTGCATGTATAAGTGTATGCTGTGTAGTGTGTGTGTGTATCTACATGTATAAGTGTAAGCTATATAGTGTGTGTGTATCTGCATGTATAAGTATATGCTATGTATTGTTTGTGTGTGTATCTGCATGTGTAAGTGTATGCTATGTAGTGTGTGTGTCTGTATGTATAAGTGTATGCTATGTAGTGTGTGTATCTGCATGTATAAGTGTAAGCTATGTAGTGTGTGTGTATCTGCATGTATAAGTGTAAGCTATGTAGTGTATGTGTGTGTGTATCGGCATGTATAAGTGTAAGCTATGTAATGTGTGTGTGTGTATCTGCATGTATAAGTGTATGATATGTAGTGTGTGTGTATCTGGATGTGTAAGTGTATGCTATGTAGTGTGTGTGTATCTGCATGACTGTATATGTGTAAGCTATGTAGTGTGTGTGTGTATCTTTATGTATACGTGTGTGTATCTGCATGTATAAGTGTATGCTATGTAGTGTATCTGCATGTATAAGTGTAAGCTATGTAGTGTGTGTGTGTGTATCTGCATGTATAAGTGTAAGCTATGTAGTGTGTGTGTGTATCTGCATGTATAAGTGTAAGCTATGTAGTGTGTGTGTGTATATCTGCATGTATAAGTGTATGCTGTGTAGTGTGTGTATCTGCATGTATAAGTGTAAGCCATTTAGTGTGTGTGTGTATCTGCATGTATAAGTGTATGCTGTGTAGTGTGTGTGTATCTGCATGTATACATATATGCTATGTAGTGTTTGTGTGTGTGTGTGTATCTGCATGTATAAGTGTATGATATGTAGTGTGTGTGTATCTGGATGTGTAAGTGTATGCTATGTAGTGTGTGTGTATCTGCATGACTGTATATGTGTAAGCTATGTAGTGTGTGTGTGTATCTTTATGTATACGTGTGTGTATCTGCATGTATAAGTGTATGCTATGTAGTGTATCTGCATGTATAAGTGTAAGCTATGTAGTGTGTGTGTGTGTATCTGCATGTATAAGTGTAAGCTATGTAGTGTGTGTGTGTATCTGCATGTATAAGTGTAAGCTATGTAGTGTGTGTGTGTATATCTGCATGTATAAGTGTATGCTGTGTAGTGTGTGTATCTGCATGTATAAGTGTAAGCCATTTAGTGTGTGTGTGTATCTGCATGTATAAGTGTATGCTGTGTAGTGTGTGTGTATCTGCATGTATACATATATGCTATGTAGTGTTTGTGTGTGTATCTGCATGTGTAAGTGTATGCTATGTAGTGTGTGTGTGTGTGTATCTGTATGTATAAGTGTATGCTATGTAGTGTGTGTATCTGCATGTATAAGTGCTAGCTATGTAGTGTGTGTGTATCTGCATGTATAAGTGTAAGCTATGTAGTGTGTGTGTATCTGCATGTATAAGTATATGCTATGTAGTGTTTGTGTGTGTATCTGCATGTGTAAGTGTATGCTATGTAGTGTGTGTGTCTGTATGTATAAGTGTATGCTATGTAGTGTGTGTATCTGCATGTATAAGTGTAAGCTATGTAGTGTGTGTGTATCTGCATGTATAAGTGTAAGCTATGTAGTGTATGTGTGTGTGTATCTGCATGTATAAGTGTAAGCTATGTAATGTGTGTGTGTGTGTGTATCTGGATGTGTAAGTGTATGCTATGTAGTGTGTGTGTATCTGCATGACTGTATATGTGTAAGCTATGTAGTGTGTGTGTATCTTTATGTATACGTGTGTGTATCTGCATGTATAAGTGTATGCTATGTAGTGTATCTGCATGTATAAGTGTAAGCTATGTAGTGTGTGTGTGTGTGTATCTGCATGCATAAGTGTAAGCTATGTAGTGTGTGTGTGTATCTGCATGTATAAGTGTAAGCTATGTAGTGTGTGTGTGTATATCTGCATGTATAAGTGTATGCTGTGTAGTGTGTGTATCTGCATGTATAAGTGTAAGCCATTTAGTGTGTGTGTGTATCTGCATGTATAAGTGTATGCTGTGTAGTGTGTGTGTATCTGCATGTATACATATATGCTATGTAGTGTTTGTGTGTGTATCTGCATGTGTAAGTGTATGCTATGTAGTGTGTGTGTGTATCTGTATGTATAAGTGTATGCTATGTAGTGTGTGTATCTGCATGTATAAGTGTATGCTGTGTAGTGTGTGTGTATCTGCATGTATACATATATGCTATGTAGTTTTTGTGTGTGTATCTGCATGTGTAAGTGTATGCTATGTAGTGTGTGTGTGTGTGTATCTGTATGTGCAAGTGTATGCTATGTAGTGTGTGTATCTGCATGTATAAGTGTATGCTATGTAGTGTGTATGTGTGTATCTGCATGACTGTATACGTGTAAGCTATGTAGTGTGTGTATCTGTATGTATAAGTGTGTATATCTGCATGTATAAGTGTGTGCTATGTAGTGTATCTGCATATATAAGTGTAAGCTATGTAGTGTGTGTATATATCTGCATGTATAAGTGTAAGCTATGTAGTGTGTGTGTGTATCTGCATGTATAAGTGTATGCTGTGTAGTGTGTGTGTATCTGCATGTATAAGTGTAAGCTATGTAGTGTGTGTGTGTATCTGCATGTATAAGTGTAAGCTATGTAGTGTGTGTGTGTATATCTGCATGTATAAGTGTATGCTGTGTAGTGTGTGTATCTGCATGTATAAGTGTAAGCCATTTAGTGTGTGTGTGTATCTGCATGTATAAGTGTATGCTGTGTAGTGTGTGTGTATCTGCATGTATACATATATGCTATGTAGTGTTTGAGTGTGTATCTGCATGTGTAAGTGTATGCTATGTAGTGTGTGTATGTGTGTATCTGTATGTATAAGTGTATGCTATGTAGTGTGTGTATCTGCATGTATAAGTGTTAGCTATGTAGTGTGTGTGTATCTGCATGTATAAGTGTAAGCTATGTAGTGTGTGTGTATCTGCATGTATAAGTATATGCTATGTAGTGTTTGTGTGTGTATCTGCATGTGTAAGTGTAAGCTATGTAATGTGTGTGTGTGTGTGTATCTGCATGTATAAGTGTATGCTATGTAGTGTGTGTGTGTGTGTATCTGGATGTGTAAGTGTATGCTATGTAGTGTGTGTGTATCTGCATGACTGTATATGTGTAAGCTATGTAGTGTGTGTGTATCTTTATGTATACGTGTGTATATCTGCATGTATAAGTGTATGCTATGTAGTGTATCTGCATGTATAAGTGTAAGCTATGTAGTGTGTGTGTGTGTGTGTATCTGCATGTATAAGTGTAAGCTATGTAGTGTGTGTGTGTATCTGCATGTATAAGTGTAAGCTATGTAGTGTGTGTGTATATCTGCATGTATAAGTGTATGCTGTGTAGTGTGTGTATCTGCATGTATAAGTGTAAGCCATTTAGTGTGTGTGTGTATCTGCATGTATAAGTGTATGCTGTGTAGTGTGTGTGTATCTGCATGTATACATATATGCTATGTAGTGTTTGTGTGTGTATCTGCATGTGTAAGTGTATGCTATGTAGTGTGTGTGTGTATCTGTATGTATAAGTGTATGCTATGTAGTGTGTGTATCTGCATGTATAAGTGTTAGCTATGTAGTGTGTGTGTATCTGCATGTATAAGTGTAAGCTATGTAGTGTGTGTGTATCTGCATGTATAAGTATATGCTATGTAGTTTTTGTGTGTGTATCTGCATGTGTAAGTGTATGCTATGTAGTGTGTGTGTGTATCTGTATGTGCAAGTGTATGCTATGTAGTGTGTGTATCTGCATGTATAAGTGTATGCTATGTAGTGTGTATGTGTGTATCTGCATGACTGTATACGTGTAAGCTATGTAGTGTGTGTATCTGTATGTATAAGTGTGTATATCTGCATGTATAAGTGTGTGCTATGTAGTGTATCTGCATATATAAGTGTAAGCTATGTAGTGTGTGTGTATATCTGCATGTATAAGTGTAAGCTATGTAGTGTGTGTGTGTATCTGCATGTATAAGTGTATGCTGTGTAGTGTGTGTGTATCTGCATGTATAAGTGTAAGCTATGTAGTGTGTGTGTGTATCTGCATGTATAAGTGTAAGCTATGTAGTGTGTGTGTGTATATCTGCATGTATAAGTGTATGCTGTGTAGTGTGTGTATCTGCATGTATAAGTGTAAGCCATTTAGTGTGTGTGTGTATCTGCATGTATAAGTGTATGCTGTGTAGTGTGTGTGTATCTGCATGTATACATATATGCTATGTAGTGTTTGTGTGTGTATCTGCATGTGTAAGTGTATGCTATGTAGTGTGTGTGTGTATCTGTATGTATAAGTGTATGCTATGTAGTGTGTGTATCTGCATGTATAAGTGTTAGCTATGTAGTGTGTGTGTATCTGCATGTATAAGTGTAAGCTATGTAGTGTGTGTGTATCTGCATGTATAAGTATATGCTATGTAGTGTTTGTGTGTGTATCTGCATGTGTAAGTGTAAGCTATGTAATGTGTGTGTGTGTGTGTGTATCTGCATGTATAAGTGTATGATATGTAGTGTGTGTGTATCTGGATGTGTAAGTGTATGCTATGTAGTGTGTGTGTATCTGCATGACTGTATATGTGTAAGCTATGTAGTGTGTGTGTGTATCTTTATGTATACGTGTGTGTATCTGCATGTATAAGTGTATGCTATGTAGTGTATCTGCATGTATAAGTGTAAGCTATGTAGTGTGTGTGTGTGTGTGTGTGTGTGTGTGTATCTGCATGTATAAGTGTAAGCTATGTAGTGTGTGTGTGTATCTGCATGTATAAGTGTAAGCTATGTAGTGTGTGTGTGTATATCTGCATGTATAAGTGTATGCTGTGTAGTGTGTGTATCTGCATGTATAAGTGTAAGCCATTTAGTGTGTGTGTGTATCTGCATGTATAAGTGTATGCTGTGTAGTGTGTGTGTATCTGCATGTATACATATATGCTATGTAGTGTTTGTGTGTGTATCTGCATGTGTAAGTGTATGCTATGTAGTGTGTGTGTGTATCTGTATGTATAAGTGTATGCTATGTAGTGTGTGTATCTGCATGTATAAGTGTTAGCTATGTAGTGTGTGTGTATCTGCATGTATAAGTGTAAGCTATGTAGTGTGTGTGTATCTGCATGTATAAGTATATGCTATGTAGTTTTTGTGTGTGTATCTGCATGTGTAAGTGTATGCTATGTAGTGTGTGTGTGTGTATCTGTATGTGCAAGTGTATGCTATGTAGTGTGTGTATCTGCATGTATAAGTGTATGCTATGTAGTGTGTATGTGTGTATCTGCATGACTGTATACGTGTAAGCTATGTAGTGTGTGTATCTGTATGTATAAGAGTGTATATCTGCATGTAGAAGTGTGTGCTATGTAGTGTATCTGCATATATAAGTGTAAGCTATGTAGTGTGTGTGTATATCTGCATGTATAAGTGTAAGCTATGTAGTGTGTGTGTGTGTATCTGCATGTATAAGTGTATGCTGTGTAGTGTGTGTGTATCTGCATGTATAAGTGTAAGCTATGTAGTGTGTGTGTGTATCTGCATGTATAAGTGTAAGCTATGTAGTGTGTGTGTATATCTGCATGTATAAGTGTATGCTGTGTAGTGTGTGTATCTGCATGTATAAGTGTAAGCCATTTAGTGTGTGTGTGTGTATCTGCATGTATAAGTGTATGCTGTGTAGTGTGTGTGTATCTGCATGTATACATTTATGCTATGTAGTGTTTGTGTGTGTATCTGCATGTGTAAGTGTATGCTATGTAGTGTGTGTGTGTGTGTATCTGTATGTATAAGTGTATGCTATGTAGTGTGTGTATCTGCATGTATAAGTTTTAGCTATGTAGTGTGTGTGTATCTGCATGTATAAGTGTAAGCTATGTAGTGTGTGTGTATCTGCATGTGTAAGTGTATGCTATGTAGTGTGTGTGTCTGTATGTATAAGTGTATGCTATGTAGTGTGTGTATCTGCATGTATAAGTGTAAGCTATGTAGTGTGTGTATCTGCATGTATAAGTGTAAGCTATGTAATGTGTGTGTGTGTGTATCTGCATGTATAAGTGTATGCTATGTAGTGTGTGTGTGTGTGTGTATCTGGATGTGTAAGTGTATGCTATGTAGTGTGTGTGTGTATCTGCATGACTGTATATGTGTAAGCTATGTAGTGTGTGTGTATCTTTATGTATACGTGTGTGTATCTGCATGTATAAGTGTATGCTATGTAGTGTATCTGCATGTATAAGTGTAAGCTATGTAGTGTGTGTGTGTGTGTGTGTATCTGCATGTATAAGTGTAAGCTATGTAGTGTGTGTGTGTATCTGCATGTATAAATGTAAGCTATGTAGTGTGTGTGTGTATATCTGCATGTATAAGTGTATGCTGTGTAGTGTGTGTATCTGCATGTATAAGTGTAAGCCATTTAGTGTGTGTGTGTATCTGCATGTATAAGTGTATGCTGTGTAGTGTGTGTGTATCTGCATGTATACATATATGCTATGTAGTGTTTGTGTGTGTATCTGCATGTGTAAGTGTATGCTATGTAGTGTGTGTGTGTATCTGTATGTATAAGTGTATGCTATGTAGTGTGTGTATCTGCATGTATAAGTGTTAGCTATGTAGTGTGTGTGTATCTGCATGTATAAGTGTAAGCTATGTAGTGTGTGTGTATCTGCATGTATAAGTATATGCTATGTAGTTTTTGTGTGTGTATCTGCATGTGTAAGTGTATGCTATGTAGTGTGTGTGTGTGTATCTGTATGTGCAAGTGTATGCTATGTAGTGTGTGTATCTGCATGTATAAGTGTATGCTATGTAGTGTGTATGTGTGTATCTGCATGACTGTATACGTGTAAGCTATGTAGTGTGTGTATCTGTATGTATAAGTGTGTATATCTGCATGTATAAGTGTGTGCTATGTAGTGTGTGTTTGTATCTGCATGTATAAGTGTATGCTGTGTAGTGTGTGTGTATCTGCATGTATAAGTGTAAGCTATGTAGTGTGTGTGTGTATCTGCATGTATAAGTGTAAGCTATGTAGTGTGTGTGTGTATCTGCATGTATAAGTGTATACTATGTAGTGTGTGTGTGTATCTGCATGTATAAGTATATGCTATGTAGTGTGTGTGTGTGTATCTGCATGACTGTGTACGTGTAAGCTATGTAGTGTGTGTATATCTGCATGTATAAGTGTGTGCTATGTAGTGTGTGTGTGTATCTGCATATATAAGTGTAAGCTATGTAGTGTGTGTGTATATCTGCATGTATAAGTGTAAGCTATGTAGTGTGTGTATCACGTATCACGTGTCACACACAGCCTCCTCCTCATGCAGTCTCCTAGCTACCTGACAGTTACCTTGTCACCCTCTGTCAAACACCTCATGCAGTCTCCTAGCTACCTGACAGTAACCTCCTCACCCTGTGTCACACACCTCATGCAGTCTCCTAGCTACCTGACAGTAACCTCCTCACCCTGTGTCACACACCTCATACAATCTTCCTAGCTACCTGACAGTGGCCTCCTCACCTTGTGTCATACACAGCCTCCTTCTCATACAGTCTTCCTAGCTCCCTGAGAGTGACCTCCTCCCCCGTGTCACATACAGCCTCCTCCTCATGTAGTCTCCTAGCTACCTGACAGTAACCTCCTCACACTCTGTCACACACCTCATGCAGTCTCCAAGCTACGTGACAGTAACCTCCTCACCCTGTGTCACACACCTCATGCAGTCTCCTAGCTACCTGACAGTGGCCTCCTCACCTTGTGTCACACACAGCCTCCTCCTCATGCAGTCTTCCTAGCTACCTGAGAGTGACCTCCTCCCCCATGCCACATACAGCCTCCTCCTCATGAAGTCTTCCTAGCTATATGAGAGTGACCTCCTCCCCTTGTGTCACACACCTCACAAAGTCTCCTAGCTACCTGACAGTGGCCTCCTCACCTTGTGTCACACACAGCCGCCTCCTCATGCAGTCTCCTAGCTACCTGAGAGTAACCTCCTCCCCCGTGTCACATACAGCCTCGTCCTCATGAAGTCTTCCATGCTACCTGACAGTAACCTCCTTACCCTGTGTCACACACAGCCTCCTCCTCATGCAGTCTCCTAGCTACCTGACAGTAACCTCCTCACCCTGTGTCACACACAGCCTCCTCCTCATGCAGTCTCCTAGCTACCTGACAGTAACCTCCTCACCCTGTGTCACACACAGCCTCCTCCTCACCCTTAAATATAGAGCTCACATAGCTATACCAGTAGTTTGAGCTTGTGTTTGAAATGCTGTATAAGAGTATTAAAATATATGACTTTATTTAGAATTTTATTTATATTACTTAGGTTTTATGATTTTTTTTATGCCTCATCCCTACCCACCACGTATCACGTGTCACACACAGCCTCCTCCTCATGCAGTCTCCTAGCTACCTGACAGTAACCTTGTCACCCTGTGATAAAAAACCTTGTCTTGATAAAGGCCAAGGCCGAAACGCGTAGATTTGTCCTCCTGAGTGTGTACCAAAAACCCAGTGGACAAACATTTGGGTATCAATACCAGCCAACCTTTCAGAAGCTCTAAGTTGGTAACACGCCATTGTGACCTAAAAGCGCTCAGATCCAGATAGCGCAACAAACTTCACCTGTAATCCGGCAACCTGAAACACCTGCAGATCCTACTAAGGTACAAAGTTTTCAGTAATTCCAAAGCTTCATGATTTCCACAGTAAACCGTTGTATTACAGACTACACTTAATGCTGGAAAGCATCCGGCGAAGATCTCACATCTAAAATCAAAGACTCTGAGACTCCTGCAAACCCTATGGAGAGAGAAAAAAAGCTCAAATCTTCTACAAGGGTAAACAGTCTCAGCGATCGATGGATACACTATTCATCAAAAACTGAAACTCCTGTAAACCTCAAGGAGGTATATAGTTTCAGTTTCTCCAAAGAGACATTGTAGCCATCGGATATTTTCTCCCACACACAGGCTGTGAGATCGCTCCAGCCAAAGAAAAATACTGTGTCAGTTTAAATACTGGAAGAAAAAAGATCGTTTCAGTTCATCTACTACAAAATATCCATATACAAACTCCACACTGAAACTATCTCACAGAGACTTCATCATATTGAAATATCGCTAACAATTAAAGCGATATTCATTTTCTTCTTTTTTTCATTTACCATAAAGGCTGAGCGTTCTTAACCAATCAGATACCTCATATCACGGCATCTGTCAGCTAACCTGAGAGATTGACAAATCCGGAAACCTCTCCTAAATGTGAGTACCTATACACGCCCAGCCCAACCTTAGCAAGATAAAATCACAAAGTGTGACCTTAAATAAGAACAATCACATACTAAAATACCCTCCAAACTAATGGAGCAATATATACGTTCTTTTTTTCTAAAGGTACTAAAGTGAAATACGAGACTTTCCCAAATTACATTGGTCACATTGAACGCTTACATTGAGAGTAAAATCTCCATTCAGAGAAATGCTTTTATCCTGTGTTGTATTATTTTTCATTTTTTAAAAGAAACTTATTATATTTTAAAATAAGATAAAGTTTATTTGTCATAAAATACTGTACCACTATTATCTGTACTAACGACACAACTTATATGGTAATAGAGCTCTATACCAATGTTTTAATGTGATTTTATATCTTACTGTATACAACATCCTATAGAATAAATATTTGTTTTAGTATAAGATACATTAATTCTCTTTCTTTTTTATCTATTGAGACAGTAATCATATATTTAATCATATCATAAAAACTGATATCACAATTTAGCTCCCCTCACTTTGATCCTTTATCCAGTAACCTTGTCACCCTGTGTCACACACCTCATGCAGTCTCCTAGCTACCTGACAGTAACCTCCTCACCCTGTGTCACACACCTCATACAATCTTCCTAGCTACCTGAGAGTGACCTCCTCCCCCGTGTCACATACAGCCTCCTCCTCATGCAGTCTCCTAGCTACATGACAGTAACCTCCTCACCCACTGTCAAACACCTCATGCAGTCTCCAAGCTATGTGACAATAACCTCCTCACCCTGTGTCACACACATCATGCAGTCTCCTAGCTACCTGACAGTAACCTCCTCACCCTGTGTCAAAAACCTCAATCTTCCTAGCTACCTGACAGTGGCCTCCTCACCTTGTGTCACACACAGCCTCCTTCTCATGCAGTCTTCCTAGCTACCTGAGAGTGACCTCCTCACCCTGTGTCACACACTTCATGCAGTCTCCTAGCTACCTGACAGTGGCCTCCTCACCTTGTGTCACACACAGCCTCCTCCTCATTGTCAGGGTGCCAGGAATCAGACTGAGACGAGAAGTGCAAAAATAATCACACCTTTATTAATAGCAAAAAATAATAAAAAGTCCACAAGTCAAATAACAAGCCAGGAGTCAAAACCAGAGCTGGTAGTCAGATGAGCCGAGTCAGGAGCCAAAGTGAATAGTCAGACGAGCCGGAACCAGGAACAAGGAAAACAGCAGAGTCAGGAACAAGCCAGTGATCAGGAACCAGGAAGGACGTCAGGCAGCCAGGTAATACACAAGGAGCTCTCACAAACAGGTCTGAGACAACGCAAAGGCAAAGCATACTGAACAGAGGCCCTTTAAATAATAAGTGATGACATCACAATTCTGAGACTGCATCCTGTCTCACACGGATGATGCACACCAGTCTGGCCATAAAAGGAAGTGCAGGAAATGAGCAGCATCCCCCACAATGCACCATAGTCAGGAATAGAGGTCAGTAAAATGGCTGCCAGCAGCACATGGCAAACACAACAGGGAAAAAACCCTGACACTCATGCAGTCTTCCTAGCTACCTGAGAGTGACCTCCTCCCCCGTGCCACATACAGTCTCGTCCTCATGAAGTCTTCCTAGCTACCTGAGAGTGACCTCCGCCCCCTGTGTCACATACAGCCACCTCCTCATGCAGTCTGCTAGCTACCTGAGAGTGACCTCCTCCCCCGTGTCACATACAGCCTCATCCTCATGAACTCTTCCTAGCTACCTGACAGTAACCTCCTCACACTGTGTCACACACAGCCTTCTCCTCATGAAGTCTTCCTAGCTACCTGAGAGTGACCCCGCCCCCTGTGTCACACACAGCCTCCTCCTCATGAACTCTTCCTAGCTACCTGACAGTAAACTCCTCACCCTGTGTCACACACAGCCTTCTCCTAATGCAGTTTCCTAGCTACCTGACAGTAACCTCCTCACCCTGTGTCACACACAGCCTCCTCTTCATGCAGTCTCCTAGCTACCTGACAGTAACCTACTCACCCTGTGTCACACACAGCCTCCTCCTCCTCATGCAGTCTCCTAGCTACCTGACAGTAACCTCCTCACCCTGTGTCAAACACAGCCTTCTCCTCATGCAGTCTCCTAGCTACCTGACAGTAACCTCCTCACACTGTGTCACACACAGCCTTCTCCTTATGCAGTCTCTTAGCTACCTGACAGTAACCTCCTCACCCTGTGTCACACTCATCCTTCTCCTCATGAAGTCTTCCTAGCTACCTGAGAGTGACCTCCGCCCCCTGTGTCACACACAGCCTCCTCCTCATGAAGTCTTCCTAGCTACCTGAGAGTGAACTCCGCCCCCTGTGTTACATACAGCTTCCTCCTCATGCAGTCTGCTAGCTACCTGAGAGTGACCTCCTCCCCCGTGTCACATACAGCCTCGTCCTCATGAACTCTTCCTAGCTACCTGACAGTAACCTCCTCACACTGTGTCACACACAGCCTTCTCCTCATGAAGTCTTCCTAGCTACCTGAGAGTGACCCCGCCCCCTGTGTCACACACAGCCTCCTCCTCATGAACTCTTCCTAGCTACCTGACAGTAAACTCCTCACCCTGTGTCACACACAGCCTTCTCCTAATGCAGTTTCCTAGCTACCTGACAGTAACCTCCTCACCCTGTGTCACACACAGCCTCCTCTTCATGCAGTCTCCTAGCTACCTGACAGTAACCTACTCACCCTGTGTCACACACAGCCTCCTCCTCCTCATGCAGTCTCCTAGCTACCTGACAGTAACCTCCTCACCCTGTGTCAAACACAGCCTTCTCCTCATGCAGTCTCCTAGCTACCTGACAGTAACCTCCTCACACTGTGTCACACACAGCCTTCTCCTTATGCAGTCTCTTAGCTACCTGACAGTAACCTCCTCACCCTGTGTCACACTCATCCTTCTCCTCATGAAGTCTTCCTAGCTACCTGAGAGTGACCTCCGCCCCCTGTGTCACACACAGCCTCCTCCTCATGAAGTCTTCCTAGCTACCTGAGAGTGAACTCCGCCCCCTGTGTCACATACAGCTTCCTCCTCATGCAGTCTCCTAGCTACCTGACAGTAACCTCCACACTCTGTGTCACACACAGCCTTCTCCTCATGCAGTCTCCTAGCTACCTGACAGTGACCTCCTCACCCTGTGTCACACAGCCTTCTCTTCATGCAGTCTCCTAGCTACCTGACAGTAACCTCCTGACCCTGTGTCACACACAGCCTCCTCCTCATGCAGTCTCCTAGCTACCTGACAGTAACCTCCTCACCCTGTGTCACACACAGCCTCCTCCTCATGCAGTTTCCTAGCTACCTGACAGTAACCTACTCACCCTGTGTCACACACAGCCTCCTCCTCATGAAGTCTTCCTAGCTACCTGACAGTAACCTCCTCACCCTGTGTCACACACAGCTTCCTCCTCATGCAGTCTCCTAGCTACCTGACAATAACCTCCTCACCCTGTGTCACACACAGCGTTCTCCTAATGCAGTCTCCTAGCTACCTGACAGTAACCTCCTCACCCTGTGTCACACACAGCCTTCTCCTCATGCAGTCTCCTAGCTACCTGACAGTAACCTCCTCACCCTGTGTCACACACAGCCTTCTCCTCATGCAGTCTCCTAGCTACCTGACAGTAACCTCCTCACCCTGTGTCACACACAGCCTTCTCCTCATGCAGTCTCCTAGCTACCTGACAGTAACCCCCTCACCCTGTGTCCCACACAGCCTTCTCCTCATGCAGTCTCCTAGCTACCTGACAATAACCTCCTCACCCTGTGTCACACACAGCCTCCTCCTCATGCAGTCTCCTAGCTACCTGACAATAACCTCCTCACCCTGTGTCACACACAGCCTTCTCCTCATGCAGTCTCCTAGCTACCTGACAGTAACCTCCTCACCCTGTGTCACACACAGCCTCCTCCTCCTCATGCAGTCTCCTAGCTACCTGACAGTAACCTCCTCACCCTGTGTCACACACAGCCTCCTCCTCCTCATGCAGTCTCCTAGCTACCTGACAGTAACCTCCTCACCCTGGGTCACACACAGCCTCCTCCTCATGCAGTCTCCTAGCTACCTGACAATAACCTCCTCACCCTGTGTCACACACAGCCTTCTCCTCATGCAGTCTCCTAGCTACCTGACAATAACCTCCTCACCCTGGGTCACACACAGCCTCCTCCTCATGCAGTCTCCTAGCTACCTGACAGTAACCTCCTCACCTAGTGTCACACACAGCCTTCTACTCATGCAGTCTCCTAGCTACCTGACAATAACCTCCTCACCCTGGGTCACACACAGCCTCCTCCTCATGCAGTCTCCTAGCTACCTGACAGTAACCTCCTCACCCTGTGTCACACACAGCCTCCTCCTCATGCAGTCTCCTAGCTACCTGACAATAACCTCCTCACCCTGTGTCACACACAGCCTCCTCCTCATGCAGTCTCCTAGCTACCTGACAGTAACCTCCTCACCCTGTGTCACACACAGCCTCCTCCTCATGCAGTCTCCTAGCTACCTGACAGTAACCTCCTCACCCTGTGTCACACACAGCCTCCTCCTCATGCAGTCTCCTAGCTACCTGACAGTAACCTCCTCACCCTGTGTCACACACAGCTTCCTCCTCATGCAGTCTCCTAGCTACCTGACAGTAACCTACTCACCCTGTGTCACACACAGCCTCCTCCTCATGCAGTCTCCTAGCTACCTGACAGTAACCTCCTCACCCTGTGTCACACACAGCCTCCTCCTCATGCAGTCTCCTAGCTACCTGACAGTAACCTCCTCACCCTGTGTCACACACAGCTTCCTCCTCATGCAGTCTCCTAGCTACCTGACAGTAACCTCCTCACCCTGTGTCACACACAGCCTCCTCCTCATGCAGTCTCCTAGCTACCTGTCAGTAACCTCCTCACCCTGTGTCACACACAGCTTCCTCCTCATGCAGTCTCCTAGCTACCTGACAGTAACCTCCTCACCCTGTGTCCCACACAGCCTTCTCCTCATGCAGTCTCCTAGCTACCTGACAATAACCTCCTCACCCTGTGTCACACACAGCCTTCTCCTCATGCAGTCTCCTAGCTACCTGACAGTAACCTCCTCACCATGTGTCACACACAGCTTCCTCCTCATGCAGTCTCCTAGCTACCTGACAGTAACCTCCTCACCCTGTGTCACACACAGCCTCCTCCTCATGCAGTCTCCTAGCTACCTGACAGTAACCTCCTCACCCTGTGTCACACACAGCCTTCTCCTCATGCAGTCTCCTAGCTACCTGACAGTAACCTCCTCACCCTGTGTCACACACAGCCTCCTCCTCCTCATGCAGTCTCCTAGCTACCTGACAGTAACCTCCTCACCCTGTGTCACACACAGCCTCCTCCTCCTCATGCAGTCTCCTAGCTACCTGACAGTAACCTCCTCACCCTGGGT
Organism: Bombina bombina; assembly: GCF_027579735.1. Taxonomy (NCBI): domain Eukaryota; kingdom Metazoa; phylum Chordata; class Amphibia; order Anura; family Bombinatoridae; genus Bombina; species Bombina bombina. Next base: position 905,088,930 of record NC_069500.1, read on the forward strand.
CACACACAGCCTCCTCCTCATGCAGTCTCCTAGCTACCTGACAATAACCTCCTCACCCTGTGTCACACACAGCCTTCTCCTCATGCAGTCTCCTAGCTACCTGACAATAACCTCCTCACCCTGGGTCACACACAGCCTCCTCCTCATGCAGTCTCCTAGCTACCTGACAATAACCTCCTCACCCTGGGTCACACACAGCCTCCTCCTCATGCAGTCTCCTAGCTACCTGACAATAACCTCCTCACCCTAGGTCACACACAGCCTCCTCCTCATGCAGTCTCCTAGCTACCTGACAGTAACCTCCTCACCTTGTGTCACACACAGCCTTCTCCTCATGCAGTCTCCTAGCTACCTGACAATAACCTCCTCACCCTGGGTCACACACAGCCTCCTCCTCATGCAGTCTCCTAGCTACCTGACAGTAACCTCCTCACCCTGTGTCACACACAGCCTCCTCCTCATGCAGTCTCCTAGCTACCTGACAATAACCTCCTCACCCTGTGTCACACACAGCCTCCTCCTCATGCAGTCTCCTAGCTACCTGACAGTAACCTCCTCACCCTGTGTCACACACAGCCTCCTCCTCATGCAGTCTCCTAGCTACCTGACAGTAACCTCCTCACCCTGTGTCACACACAACCTCCTCCTCATGCAGTCTCCTAGCTACCTGACAGTAACCTCCTCACCCTGTGTCACACACAGCCTCCTCCTCATGCAGTCTCCTAGCTACCTGACAGTAACCTCCTCACCCTGTGTCACAAACAGCCTCCTCCTCATGCAGTCTCCTAGCTACCTGACAGTAACCTCCTCACCCTGTGTCACACACAGCCTTCTCCTCATGCAGTCTGCTAGCTACCTGACAGTAACCTCCTCACCCTGTGTCACAAGCAACCTCCTCCTCATGCAGTCTCCTAGCTACCTGACAGTAACCTCCTCACCCTGTGTCACAAACAACCTCCTCCTCATGCAGTCTCCTAGCTACCTGACAGTAACCTCCTCACCCTGTGTCACAAACAACCTCCTCCTCATGCAGTCTCCTAGCTACCTGACAGTAACCTCCTCACCCTGGGTCACACACAGCCTTCTCCTCATGCAGTCTCCTAGCTACCTGACAGTAACCTCCTCACCCTGTGTCACACAGCCTTCTCCTCACCCTCTCATTCCTCTCTCCCTCACACACAGTGCCCTATAAATAAACATGTATAGACACAAATGTTGGTATGTTTGCATTTGTGAATTTATCTATATATGTAAAGTGAAAGCATTCTCAGACACTGGGGCCCAACAGTTTCTTATTGTGTTTCAGAATTAATTCATGGTTAATGTCCGATATATAGGGACATAAAAAAAAATCTTTCAAGGTTCAGATAGAGCATTCAGTCTTTAACAACTTCCCAATTGACTTCTGTTATCAAATCTGCATACCTAGGTAGGCTCAGGAGCAGCAATGCTCTGCAAATTTGATAATTGATGTAAATTGGAAGTTGCTTAAAATGATATGCTCTATCTAAAAGTGAGGGTTTTATGTCACTTTAAGGATTTGACTAGTTCCCAGTGTAAAAAGTATTTAGGCAAAAATCTCCCTGCAAAAGGCTCTAGGCGTTGGGGTAATCCTGCTTTACATGTATAACAGTCTCCGCAAAGCCAAACACACACTCAGGGCAACAAGAGGCACGGATATAATGATTCAGTGTAACAGGGACAAATGCGGTACAAATCAAGCAAACCTCCGTTTTAAAGACACTTAGGGGCCTATCTATCAAGCTCCGAATGGAGCTTGAGGACCCGTGTTTCTGGCGAGCCTGCAGGCTCGCCAGAAACAGCAGTTATGAAGCAACTGTCACAAAGACCACTGCTCCATTACCTGTCTGCCTGCTCTGAGCAGGCGGACAGAAATCACAGCAATTCAACCCGATCGAGTACGATCGGGTTGATTGACACCTCCCTGCTGGCGGACAATTGGCCGCGGGTCTGCAGGGGGCGGCGTTGCACCAGCAACTCTTGTGAGCTGCTGGTGCAATGCTGAATACGGAGAGCGTATTGCTCTCCGTATTCAGCGAGGTCTGGCGGACCTGATCCGCACTGTCAGATCAGGTCCGCCAGACCTTGTTAAATAGAGGCCCATGTCTTGAAGCTGTCAGGCTTTGCAATATGATTTTAGTTGTTTTCCAATAAAGCCTTTTACATTTGAATATAGTGCCTTGAGTCTTGCCTGGTCGTTTTTGTCCCCAGTGCAAAAAGGCAATAAAAAAAAAAAAAAACATTCACTTACATATCTATCTATTGATGTAGATCGTACTTGTTGCCACCATAAAAGTGAAAAAGTTGTCTAATGTCCAGTGTTTGTGACATAACCATGCAGAAAACGTTGGCATTGAGTAAATTCTTATTAAAACAATCAATGTTTTACCAATGTTTACTGATCCTTTTCTTAGCTTCTCTTGCAAAAAGACAAATAGATATTGCCTCATACAGAGTAAATATGTAACAATTCAAGAGGTAACCTTATTTCTAAAGTCTGACTTGTGAAATCCTTGGTTTCAAAAACACAATAAAACGACACATCTTAAAGCACACAACACACTTGTCAATTAACAAAATTATGTTCTTTTTTTTTCTCCAGCGGCGAGACCACGCTATTCCAGAATGCCTGCAGCAGGGAGGGAGGTCATAATAGTGCGGTCCTGCTGCTAGCGGCAAGACCAGCACTATTATGGCCTGACAAACCTTTAACGACTAGCGGCGTACATTATACGTCATAGTTGTCAAAGGGTTAAAGGAACATAATTTCTACACCTCAGCAGAGTAAGTGACCAGTGATTCAGAGCTGATCTTTTTACTGTCATTTCTCCCTTCCTATAAGTCACAATCTTCTGTGCCTGTGTCTGGTTTGCTTTTGTTTTTTTTTATTCTAAAATTTAAATAGTCTATACTCTATATATTTTAAACAAAAAAATATTACCTTTCTGATTACAGTATTTTACTATCTTTCTGAGAGTATTATTAATAAAAAAAAAAGTATTAAAAATTATATAAAACTACCTTTAGGTTACATATATAAGTTGTATTATGACATATAAATATTGCCTAAATGACAGATGTTGTTTACACTTGGTTCCATCTCCTCTCCAAACTGTCCCATTTTAAAGATACAAATATAACAAAATTGAAACATGTTAATTTAAACAGAATGATTTCCTTGTTTCTTTGTCTTTTTACTGCCCTTACAGGACAGACTAGGAAGAACCCACTCTTATTTTGGAAAGGGGAGAACATTTGCTTCTTTGCTTTCTGATTGGAGGAATTAACTTAGAGGAAATACCTCCCCCCCTCTGTAACCTTTCCCCTTGAGTAATTTAGGAAATATACAGAGAACTAAGTCACAAGGCAGGCGTTGTGAAGTTTGTAATAAGATTATTCTGCTTGTTAAATTTGTAATCATATTTAATGCAATAACATAATCATGGGGACATTAAGACGTATTGTAGTTATGGCCATAATCCAAAGCATAGCATTTGGTAGTTATATTATTAATATAGATCCATCTAAAGACAGAAAGCCACTTAAACATTTCTGGAAAAGCACAGGATTTTGGTAAGTTAGAAATGAAAAAAGTAATTTAATACAGGATATCCATATTGCAGACGTAAAGAATAATAAACTAGCACGTCTCATAAACATCTAAAACTCTGCATTACATAGGGAAGTTGATTTAATTTATGCAAAATGTTCCACATGCATAAAAAAAAAGTACAGCCTAGCAACTCATTTTATTGATTTATTTTTCTAACAACAACATATATTGGTTTAAATATCCTGTTACCCCTAACCGTTTAGATTTGCATATTGTCTTAAAGGGACAGTAACTAACCATAATTTTACATGATTGTGCACTAGGTGCAGAATCATTAATCACAAGGATAGCCATACCTTTTTAAAATGATTTAAGATTATACTTTATGCATCTAAAAGAGTTCTCATCATTTCTTTATAGCCGTCTTTTTCGGTGATGCAGTTTTTTGTTTTTGTTTGACAAACCCTTGTTTTGGGCTTGCTGACATTGTGACATTCAGCATATTGTAATTCATTCCCACATTGGGTAAAGCTGCGTGATAGTGTGCGCTGTGATTAGGCAGCAAGTCTGCAACACGGTTTTAAAAAAACGAGGACAGAATCAGATATAAATTAATAATGAGAGCAAGTTTGAATGCATAAATGTATCATTTGAAATTGTTATAAAAAGGTACGGCTATCCTTATTATATATAATTTTGCACAAAATTATGTAAATTTTTTACCAATGTTTACAGTCCCTTTAACTACATCACAGGTAAATAAATCAGCTGATCAGTAACCATGGTTACTAACCTGCTCTCACCCATCAGCTGATTATTTCACCTGTGCTTTAGTTAAAGGGACACTGAACCCAAAAAATTTATTTTGGGATTCAGATAGAACATGAAATTTTAAGCGACTTTCTAATTTACTCCTATTATCAAATTTTCTTTATTCTCTTTATATCTTTATTTGAAATGCAAGAATGTAAGTTTATATGCCGGCCCATTTTTGGTGAACAACCTGGGTTGTCCTTGCTGATTGGTGGATAAATTCATCCACCAATAAAAACATGCTCTCCAGAGTTCTGAACCCAAAAAAAAAGCTTAGATGCCTTATTTTTCAAATAAAGATAGCAAGAGAACGAAGAAAAATTGGTAATAGGAGTCAATTAGAAAGTTGCTTAAAATTGCATGCTCTATCTGAATCACAAAAGAAAAAATTTGGGTTCAGTGTCCCTTTAAGATATAAGGAAAATCTGGCCTGTTATGGGTACTTGACGGACTAGAGTTGGTAAACATTGCCATAGATGCCCCCGACCTCATAAAATACAATGCAATTACTTAGGGCCCAATTATAAAAAACTTGTTAACATGGAGAAAATTTTTTTTTTTTGCCTTCTAAATTTCATAAATAATGTCGCTGAATCTGGCCACTAGTGGTGCAGGTGATCATGTTCCAGTAGGGCATGTAACTAGGAATAACGGCTTTTGTCTTTTAGAGAAGTACTCTCATGTCCCTTACGGTTAAAGGGACACTCAAATCAAAATAAACATTTATGATTCAGAAAGAGCATGCAGTTTTAAGACACTTTCCAATTTATTTCTATTATCAAATTTTGCACTTTTTTTTTTATTCACACTTTCTGGGGAACAAGATCCTACTGAGCATGTGCACAAGCTCACAGTGTATATATATATACTAGTCTGTGATTGGCTGATGTCTGTCATGTGATACAGGAGGGCTGGAAAATGGGAGAAAAAGTAAATTTGTCACAAAAAATCTACTCCTTTTTTGAAATTCAGATTAGGTGTTAAATTGTTGTGTTTTTATTATTCACTTGTTAATTATGCAATATTCTACTGCATTGAGTGATCCTTTAATTATTTTGCAGATGTTTGTGATTTTTACAGCAATATATTACATTTTTGAGAAACAGGAGGTTTTCCTTCTTAAAGCAAGAGGGACCTAGATAGCTTAAAATGGAGCCCCTGTATACAACACTAATTGCAAGGAAGATGTATAAATCGATTTGGATACTTTGTTGCGTGTGTTTCCTCTAGAAGGCCCTGGAGTATTTGTGGACATGACAAAATAATGGGAACAAAAGTCCTTGAGTTATAGAAGAGCATAATTGGGTAACCCTAGGTTCTGAATATGATTTAAAGGGCCATGAAAGAGGCATTATAGTCGAAAAATGACATGCTCTAATTCATAAGCACATGTCATTTTAAAACTAGCGACCCTGTAATGCCATGTGTTTAACCCCTACAAAGTACTATTTGGGATCCACAGAGCACTGCTAGTCTTGAGCTGAAACTGGCACTGATCTAATCAGCAGTGGGAGTCACACGACCCACAGGTGTACACATATTGCACATTCACATAAAATAATATTCATTACTCAAAACAAACTTACAAAGTGATATTAACACACTAACACACACTCTTATAATAAATAAATAAAATGATTCACCTGAGGAAACGGTCATAGAACCGAGAAACGCGTTGTGTTTTTATCTTGTTTTTAATCAACCTGCTTTTATACCTTGTACCTGAGATCTGGAATTTTGCGCATTGTGGTCTATTGGGGGTTTTACTGATCGCACTTGATTGTGGTACATCATACCCTTATCCACGCTTACGGTCTGTTTCCATACTCTGAAAGGATTTGGTTATTACACTGGTCCGATCTGTTAGTGTGGACAGATATACTGAGCGCATCAGACATACGGGTTACATTGCACTATATAGATACCATTGCCTGCCTTGTTCGGAGAGTGAGCCTGCTGGGGGAGACACTAGAATCATTATCCTAACTTATGTTATCTGCAGTATGAGTCAGCTGGATGGCTTCTAGCGGTTCAGCCTGCTTGTATAGCATCTCTGTTTGTGAGTACCGTTTCACATTGTTTATTCACATCACGTTTGAGTGACTTACTTCACCCTTAGGCACCTTCTTTTTTTCTTGTGTTTTCACACTCTTATAAATACTGTCACACACAATCACAGACAGTGACGATGACTCTGATACTCTGAATCACTTAAATACTTTGTTAAACATTCTTAGACAGTCACATTCAATAATCTCTCAAATTAGCAATCGTTATGGGGCATTGAGTGCCTCATGCAGAGACCATAAAGAATAGCCCAGACTCATGAAACTTAATCAAGTCTGATTCACTAGCACAGAAGTTATTATAAGTTTTTTAAAAAAAATAATATTAATGGTTGTGCTTAAATTTTAAGTTTGTGCCAAGCATCATTTTTCATTATAATCAAAGTCTTTAATAAGCTGTTTTAAAGTATTCATATACAGAGCATAATCACACAAATAAAGGTCAAAGACATACACTGGTAACTTCAATCACTCTCAACCAGAGTATTCACCAAATATTAACCCGGGAGTGGAGGAGAGCAGCGGCACAAACTGCCCTCCACTTCACATGGGGACCACAAGGCATGTGAGTTAAGGACCAGCCACAACACAGCCTGCTGGTTTACATCCACCTTACATGGAGATCGCAGACTTTCAGTGTCTACTTCCGACATGAATTTCTTCAACTTCACAAGTAATTCAACAAAAGTGGGCCCAAACTTGGAGTCAATATTTAGTAAAAAAGTTAGCTCTATCATCCAGACGAGTTACTTGTTTTTACCTCAGTAAATCTTTTCTACACACAAACACTATATTATACCAGTCGGGGAAAAAGAAGTGTCAGAAAATAAATTGTATTTGAGAGAGAAAAAGGGAGACATAGAGACCTAATACTATAGAAAACATTTAATGAGCAAAAGAGCTGTCTAATGTTAAAAAGGGAAACATATCTATCTGTCTGTCTATCTAGGTGTTTGTACAGGGAGTGCAGAATTATTAGGCAAGTTGTATTTTTGAGGATTAATTTTATTATTGAACAACAACCATGTTCTCAATGAACCCAAAAAACTAATTAATATCAAAGCTGAATAGTTTTGGAAGTAGTTTTTAGTTTGTCTTTAGTTATAGCTATTTTAGGGGGATATCTGTGTGTGCAGGTGACTATTACTGTGCATAATTATTAGGCAACTTAACAAAAAACAAATATATACCCATTTCAATTATTTATTTTTACCAGTGAAACCAATATAACATCTCAACATTCACAAATATACATTTCTGACATTCAAAAACAAAACAAAAACAAATCAGTGACCAATATAGCCACCTTTCTTTGCAAGGACACTCAAAAGCCTGCCATCCATGGATTCTGTCAGTGTTTTGATCTGTTCACCATCAACATTGCGTGCAGCAGCAACCACAGCCTCCCAGACACTGTTCAGAGAGGTGTACTGTTTTCCCTCCTTGTAAATCTCACATTTGATGATGGAGCACAGGTTCTCAATGGGGTTCAGATCAGGTGAACAAGGAGGCCATGTCATTAGATTTTCTTCTTTTATACCCTTTCTTGCCAGCCACGCTGTGGAGTACTTGGACGCGTGTGATGGAGCATTGTCCTGCATGAAAATCATGTTTTTCTTGAAGGATGCAGACTTCTTCCTGTACCACTGCTTGAAGAAGGTGTCTTCCAGAAACTGGCAGTAGGACTGGGAGTTGAGCTTGACTCCATCCTCAACCCGAAAAGGCCCCACAAGCTCATCTTTGATGATACCAGCCCAAACCAGTACTCCACCTCCACCTTACTGGCGTCTGAGTCGGACTGGAGCTCTCTGCCCTTTACCAATCCAGCCACGGGCCCATCCATCTGGACCATCAAGACTCACTCTCATTTCATCAGTTCATAAAACCTTAGAAAAATCAGTCTTGAGATATTTCTTGGCCCAGTCTTGACGTTTCAGCTTGTGTGTCTTGTTCAGTGGTGGTCGTCTTTCAGCCTTTCTTACCTTGGCCATGTCTCTGAGTATTGCTCACCTTGTGCTTTTGGGCACTCCAGTGATGTTGCAGCTCTGAAATATGGCCAAACTGGTGGCAAGTGGCATCTTGGCAACTGCACGCTTGACTTTTCTCAGTTCATGGGCAGTTATTTTGCGCCTTGGTTTTTCCACACGTTTCTTGCGACCCTGTTGACTATTTTGAATGAAACGCTTGATTGTTCGATGATCACGCTTCAGAAGCTTTGCAATTTTAAGAGTTCTGCATCCCTCTGCAAGATATCTCACTATTTTTGACTTTTCTGAGCCTGTCAAGTCCTTCTTTTGACCAATTTTGCCAAAGGAAAGGAAGTTGCCTAATAATTATGCACACCTGATATAGGGTGTTGATGTCATTAGACCACACCCCTTCTCATTACAGAGATGCACATCACCTAATATGCTTAATTGGTAGTAGGCATTCAAGCCTATACAGCTTGGAGTAAGACAACATGCATAAAGAGGATGATGTGGTCAAAATACTCATTTGCCTAATAATTATGCACACCTGATATAGGGTGTTGATGTCATTAGACCACACCCCTTCTCATTACAGAGATGCACATCACGTAATATGCTTAATTGGTAGCAGGCTTTCGAGCCTATACAGCTTGGAGTAAGACAACATGCATAAAGAGGATGATGTGGTCAAAATACTCATTTGCCTAATAATTCTGCACTCCCTGTATGTCTGTCTATCTATCAATCTATCTATCTTGTTGCAAAAATATTATAATTAGCTTGGTGTTATTTTATGTTTGAATTGAGATGTAGGAATTACAGTCATTCTAATGAAATCAATGCTGACACAAAAAATGTTTGTTTTGTAGCCCTCCTTTACCACACGACCAATCAGAAAACTATTTTCTTGGCAAAGATCAGAGACTGAACTTGGCTTACATTTCTTCGGTACCTCAGGGAGGCATTGTGCAAGTGCGCACACATTGGTTACTGGATCTTGTCACAGTTTCGTAAGTATCTAAAACGTTTTCAAATTATTGTTTGGATGGAAACTATGAAACATGTAGGTAGCATATAGATATGAGGAGAGGTAGTGCTGCTACAGTAAACTTCCGCAAAAGGACAAGGGTGAATGGATCAGACCAAGACCAAGAGAGGGGTGTGTGGAGCCAACCAAAGAGCGGAGGACAACCGCAAAAGGCTCAACAAAAATGAAAAAGGAAGGCTGCTGAGCAACAGGTGAAAAAAATGTTTTTTCCATTAAAAATAAAAACGGTAAAGACACAACAAGGCAAGGAAGGGTATTAGCCATCTAACATGTTTCGCGCAGACAAGCGCTTACTCATAGACGCTAAAAACACAGGTACCTTAGCGTCTATGAGTAAGCGCTTGTCTGCGCGAAACATGTTAGATGGCTAATACCCTTCCTTGCCTTGTTGTGTCTTTACCGTTTTTATTTTTAATAGAATAAACATTTTTTTCACCTGTTGCTCAGCAGCCTTCCTTTTTCATTTTTGTTTAGCATATAGATATACAGACATAAAATACACACTTTGGGGCCTATCTATCAAGCTCCGAATGGAGCTTGAGGCCCCGTGTTTCTTCAGACTCGCCAGAAACAGCAGTTATGAAGCAGCGGTCTAAAGACTGTTGCTCCATAACCCTGTCCGCCTGCTCTGATGAGGCGGACAGGAATCACCACAATTCAACCCGATCGAGTACGATCGGGTTGATTGACACCTCCCTGCTGGCGGCTATTTGGCCACGAGTCTGCAGGGGGTGGCGTTGCACCAGCAGCTCTTGTGAGCTGCTGGTGCAATGCTGAATACGGAGAGCGTATTGCTCTCCGCATTCAGCGATGTCTGTCGGACCTGATCCGCACTGTCGGATCAGGTCCGACAGACATTTGATAATTCGGCCTCTATGGCTATGTTTGTTGTAGAACATAAATGCAAAACTAAAGTCTCATAATTATAAAAGGCTAAAATAATATTGTCACATACCAAAAAACAGTAACAGTTCTCTAATCAAGGAAATACATTATAGTAGAAAAATGACATGCTCCTGAGCATTACTTTGCAGTGGTTGCTAGTGTTAAAATGACGTGGTCTAACAAATTATAACCTGTACTTTTTTCTACTATAATGTCCCTTTAAAGTAAAATTAAAGCCAAAACACTAATTCGAGTGACATAATCACATGTCCAGTTGAACATTTTAATCAAACCACTATTGAAATATCAAGGCAGGAAAGATCTGTGACCATTATCTTGATATTGCTGAAAGTGATATTGTACTTAAAGGGACACTCAATCAAAATTAAACTTTCATTATTCAGATAGAGCATGCCATTTTAAACAACTTTCCAATTTACTTCCATTAACTAAATGTGCACAGTCTTTTTATATTTCAACTTTTTGAGTCACCAGCTCCTACTGAGCATGTGCAAGAATAAGTGTGTATGCATTTGTGAATGGCTGATGGCTGTCACATGGTACGTGTATGCATTTGTTATTGGCTGATGGCTGTCACATGGTACAGGGGGAGTGGAAAAAGACATAACTTTTAAAATTGTCAGAAAAAAAAATCTACTACTCATTTGAAGTTCAGACTAAGTGTTATTGCATTGTCTTGTTATCTTGCATTTGTTGATTATGCAAATCTACTGTGTTGACTGGTCCTTTAAGGAGATTCTAACATGCATATGAAAGAAAAGCAGTTAAGCATCTTAAAATATTGTTTTCATGCTGATTGGGATAATTCCAACATATCTAAAGCTATGGATGAAAATGCATCCATAAGCCTTATAAGAAACTTTTGGATTTTATAAAATAGCAAATTGAAATAAAATATACTGTTCTTATGTGAACATACAGCTCTGTCTCATAGACACTTTAGTCATCACATTGTATCTGTTGTAAAGAACATAGACAAACAGGGGATGTAATGACTGTGGCATTTGGAGATCATATCAAGGTGACCAGAGATGTGCAGACAAGCAGGTATACCTTTTGAATGTTTTGATGAAAGATAAAATATATACCTATACCACAAATGTTCCTCTGGGATATCAACACAAATACGTTTTAGTTTAGATAATAGTAGTTTGAAGACTGGATGAGGATAAGAATAGAGCGCTGATATTGTCAACATTATCAAGATTTAACTGTTGCCATAGTCCAGTTGGCGAAACCCTATCAAGTAGTATCTAAGTAAAGTCCAGGAAGATATTGTTTATGGGCAAATGGTAATTTGATTGAATCACAGACAAGAATACCTAGCAAGATACATGGGGGCCTATCTATCAAGCTCCGAATGGAGCTTGACGCCCCGTGTTTCTGGCGAACCTGCAGGTTCGCCAGAAACAGCAGTTATGAAACAGAGGTCTAAAGACCGCTGCTCCATAACCCTGTCCGCCTGCTCTGAGCAGGCGGACAGACATCGCCGGAATTCAACCCGATCGAGTACGATCGGGTTGATTGACACCACCCTGCTGGCAGCCGATTGGCCACGAGTCTGCAGGGGGCAGCATTGCACCAGCATCTCACAAGAGCTGCTGGTGCAATGCTGAATATGGAGAGCGTATTGCTCTCCGCATTCAGCGATGTCTGTCGGACCTGATCCGCACTGTCGGATCAGGTCCGACAGACATATGATAAATAGGCCTCATGATGTAAATAGTAGCTAACAGAACAAATAAATATATAGTGGATAGCAGGAAATGATCAGCAGGTTGCAGTAACAGAAGAATGCCAGTAGGCAATGTCTTAGGCCACATTAGCAGGCGATAGCCAGCAGGATACAGTGTGAAAGCAATGGCTAGCAGGACACAGTAGTAAGGAATGGCCAAGAGGACACAGTATGCTATAAATGACCAGGAGGATACAGTATTCAGGCAGTAGCCAGCAAGAGTCAGAAGCAGGCAATGGCCATCAGGACACAGTAGCATGGAATGGCCAGGAGGACACAGTATGCATGTAATGGCCAACAGGACTTAATAGCAGGCAATAGCCAGCAAAATACAGTACTGAGCAGCAGAATACAGGGCTATCTAATTGTCAGACACAAAATGCAGGTGATGACTGTCAGGATACAGTATCAATCTATTGCCAGGAGGACACAGTAGAAGATAATGGCAAGAAGCACACAGTAGCAGGGGAGTAACAGGATACAGCAACAGGTATTGGTCAATAAAACACAGCAGTAGATGATTATAGCAAAAACTACTAGATTAATTATATTCAGATGGACTGAAATACTGTTAATAATGGTTTTTAATGCAAGGTATCTTTTTTATGCAAGATCATTACAACACTACTCAAAATGGTTTTATTTTTATTGACTTTGAATGATCTCATATGTTGGACCTTGTGAAAATCTGTGCAAAGTACTTCACACAGCTAAACTACAAAAAGGAGGACACATAAATAAATTTTATTTCAGGTAGTGTTGCTAAACATTTAGATCAGGGGTTGACAAATCTGATCAAAGTTTAGGAGCCAGTAAGAATATTTAGGGGCCAGAAAAACTTTTAGGAGCCAGACAGTGGTATTTGTATATAGATATATGGAAAATAACCCAAAACGTTAGGAGTCAAGGGTAAAATTCTAGGAGCCAGTGACTCCCTGGCTCCTGGGTTTGTCAAGCCCTGATTTAGAAATAGTAAATATTTGTATAACAAAAGAAGTAGATATGTAGATTATCAGTATGAAGTGGTTATTTAGCTTCCTGAGTCTTCATGCGCTTTATGATGTTGTCCTTTTTGGTGTGTTTGTTATATGTGCACGTTTTTCCATCAGCACATTAAAATGATACATGTCAGTACTAGGTCCAAATCCCACAAGCAGCGTAAGTGTAACATTGCGTATTGGAGCATCCTTATCTGTTATGCACCTGCTTCCTGCCACCCCCCTGCTCAGACCACAGTCACTCATATCTATGCTCATATGTACTAATGCTAATCACAGAAGCTTCATCTTTTGTGCCTGACATATTATGCTTGACTTGCAGTATAACTGGCCTTTGGTAATGTTGATTTCAACAATGTTTAATAGCACTTGTATGCATGTTGTGTAAGTTACAATAGTTTATATACTGGGTATTTAATGGGACTAGTAAGAAAAATGTATAGTGTACAGTACAGGCTAATTAATGATGAAGCATAGACATGGAGGCCCATTTATCAAGCTCTGGATGGACCCTAAAGACCGCTGCTCCATAACGCTGCCCGTCTGCTCTGAGCAGGCGGACAGAGATTGGAGGAATTCAACCTGATTAAGTACGATCAGGTTGATTGACACCCCTTGCAGGGGGCAGCGTTGCACCAGCAGCTCACAAGAACTGCTTGTGCAATGCTGAATACGGAGAGCGTATTGCTCTCCGCATTCAACAAGGTCTGTCGGACCTGATCCGAACTGTCGGATCAGGTCTGACAGACCTTTGTTAAATATCCAAAAAAACAATGGGAAAAACTCCTCTGTAGTAAAAATCCAAATTTTATTGTGATACAGGATCAGACATAAAAATCACAACGTTTCAGGGTTAGTACCCCTTAGTCATGTGATATAATACACTCCAGAACACACCTGTTTAAATAGGCTAACAAGGTATTTTAACCCCTTATATACTCATTAGGTGAAATGAATCACAACAATATAGTTACTGCCCTCTTCTGGACAAGGGTGAAATTACATATATATAAAACAGATATTCAAGCCTCAAAGATATATACATATTTACATAGTGTCAAGCAGTAATATTTTATGCAAAAAAAGCAGCATCTTTCCACATTATTAGTTACAAAAAATCATTGATTGAAAATTGAGAAATTACATATATAGAAGGAAATATGTTTATTTAAAAAAGGTTACCAAACTAATACATTTATTCAGAACAATTTTCAAAAAAGATTTAAATAGAGAAAATTGTCACAACAAAATTATTTCAGCAACTACTTAATAAATTCATTTTGCAACTTTATATATCCTTTTGTACCAGACCGATTAGATGATTCTATCTAGAAAAACTCAAACCATTATCACTACACATTTATGATGTTTATAATTGGTATTGCCCACACCATCAGAGTATAACTGAACAAATACTGTTAGACATAGAGTGATAACTCATTATCTAAAGTTCATACTCAAATGTAGTGAGCAAGCTCAATTTATATCAAGGGAAAACACCCCATCAATAAAAAACTGACCAGTTGATTTCAATATTCATCCCCTTCGGTTCCAGGGTATCCAATTTAAAGATCCAAAAGGTTTCACGTTGTTTTAACAACAGTTCCCTGTTGCCACCACGTTTCGGCATCTTAATGTGGTCGATAACCTGGAACCGAAGTTGGCTGATATGATGTCCTGCTGATAAAAAATGGTGAGCCACAGGTGCAGTGATGACCTTACACCTAATGTTACTTTTGTGCTCAGTGATGCGGTCCCCAACCCGTCTGGTGGACTCGCCCACATAGGCCTGCCCACAAGGGCATTTAATCAAATAGATGACATAACTAGTATTACAAGTGTAAAAATCTCTATATTTGAATTTATAGCCTGTCTGTGGATGTACAAAGTATGGACTTTTGATGATTGAACCACAATTTATACAGCCTAAACAAGGAAAAATCCCAAATTTTCCTTAGTAATATATCCCTGTTGGGGGGACCTGCCAGGACCCACATCAGCCTTAATCAAGGAATCTCTTAAGCTCTTGCTATGCTTATAGGCTGGCATTGGATACTGGCAGAACCCCTCAACATTAGGAATACAATTCTGTAGGATGTCCCAATGTTTACGTATGATGCGTGTAATTTGTTGGCTCTGTCTACAAAACCTGGAGACAAAAAACATTCTTTTATTTTTATTACGAGGAGGTCTAGGTTTAAGTAAAATGTCTCTATCAACTGTAGCTACAGATTGAATAGTCTCAGTGATTAATGTCCTAGGGTATCCTCTCTGGATACATTTCTCACCCATCTCAGATAATCTAGTTAAAGATGTATCTGTATCATCCACGATCCGTTTGACTCTAAGCATCTGACTCCGTGGAAGTGATTTTACCAAGGGTAAAGGATGGGCACTCTCGTAGAGGAGTAGACTATTTCTATCAGTGGTTTTCCTAAATAGATCAGTCTTGAAACCCAGACCATGCTTAATTACAGTGACATCTAAGAAGTCAATACTGGATTCACTCCATACCAACTTCAACTGTATATTGTTGGTAGAGCAGTTCAAATCTGCTACAAAGGACTGCAACTCTCCAACATCACCAAGCCAAATCCCAAAGATATTGTCGATGTAGCTCCACCAGGGGGCGCCACATCGAAGAAACTCAGGATGTTCAAAAACAAACTTTTCCTCGAACAAATTCATAAAAATGTTGGCATAATTAGGTATCAATCACATTACAAGACAGAAAATAAAGCCTTTAAAGCAATAGTAAAATCAAAATTGATCTTTCTTAGTTTAGATGGAGCATACAATTAAAAAAAACGCCTTCCAATTTACTTCTGTTATCAAATGTGCTTCACTATCTTGGTATCTTTTCTTGAAGAGTAAACTAGGTAGGTTCATAGGACTTCAGGAGTGTGCAGATGTCTTTAACACTCAATGGGGTAGATTTATTATGCTGTGGATACAGCTGTTTCTGCAACCGGAAACAAAAGTTAAGAAGCAGTGGTCGTAATACCGCTGCTCCTTAACTCATCCGCCACCTCTGAGGTGGCAGACAGCAATCATTCCGTTTGCTTGTCCAATGTTATATGCCGACAGCGTATGCTGTCGGCATTTAGCGATGTCGGGCGGACATGATCCGCTACAGCTGATCATGTCCGCCCGACACTTGATAAATCTACCCCTTTGTCAGCAGTGTTTGGAACAATTTTTATAGTATTGTTATACATTGTTGCCGACACTGCTGCTATAAAGTTCTAAAGTCATGTGCACACTTCCGAGGTCCTATGAGCCTACCTAGTTTACTCTTCAACAAAGGAGAATGAAGCAAATTTGATAATAGAAGTAAATTAGAATGTTTTATAAAACTTCACTTTTTTCTTTTTTTTTTGAGTTTTCAAAAGAGCTTTATTGACCATCATGTTCAGAGTACACAAAACTTCACACTTTATTTGAATCATAAAAGTTTAATTTTGACTTTACAGTCCCTTTAAAAAAAAGGTTAGTAGCAAAAATGCTTTTCATTTTTGTTTCTGGCAATACAATTTCTCAACAACTACATTATACATATATACTAATGACAATTTGAAACTAGTAAAAAATGACTGTTTTATGTCCCTTTAAACAGCAAGATAAGCATTCTTTCACCCGTTTTTATATAAATACATGTCTGTCATGAGTCTTCACCAAACTGCTGCTCCATGTCAGTTTGCATATTTGGAACGTATAGATCATTGTTTCTCAACCGCGGTCCTCAAGTACCCCCAACAGGCCAGGTTTTCATTATAGCTGAACCAGTGCACAGGTGAAATAATCAGCTGATGTGTGAGAGCAGGTTAGTTACCATGGTTACTGATCAGCTGATTACTTCACCTGTGCACTGGTTCAGCTATAATGAAAACCTGGCCTGTTGGGGTACTTGAGAACTGCGGTTGAAAAGCACTGTTATAGATGATAATTAACACCTTGTTTTAACAGCATTTGCTAATCTCCTAATAACAGACTTCAGTATGGAAGAAAAACATTCCTCCTCCTTTTATTTAATCTTGAATATCTATCACTATTGTTTGAAGACCTCCTAAAAAAAACTTAATGTTGACCTAAAAATTGGAATAAGCCATAGTTTTCCATTTACAATTATAATCATTGAATGAGAGTGAAATAATTAATCTGGGAACGACTATATAAATCTTGTCTATATCTGCTCTTGTGCAGGTGATGTGTATTAAAAGGACCTTGTACGACAACATTTTTCTGTTATCCATATGTCAGAAAATAATAAACAGATATATAGACATTTTTTTGTGCTGAACTAAATACAAACTTAACTATCTAAATATAATTAAACCAGTATTAGTTGTGCACTTCCTGTCACCTACTACTGCTCAATGAAGATTGTTAGGAAGGGATTATCAGCCAATTAAAATTAACAAGAAGTACATATCAACCAATGGGCATTGATAAGCAGGGGCTATGATGCAGCTATATTAGTTTCAAAATACACCGAACAAAGTTTTATCTTTTTCATATAAAAAAACACTATGTTTTGATGCTGCTATTTCATACGGATGGAAGAAAATGATTGATTATTGTACCTTTCAGCCTTCTTCTTGTCCAAAGTAAAATATACAGTTATCTTGTAAGATGACTATTCTCAATGTGATTTTTGTAACAATATATGCTTGATTTAAAGGGAAATTTAAAACAGTAGAACTGCATAATTAACGCATAATAAAAAGACAATGCAAACAAACTTAATTTGATTTCCAAATAAGTAGTAGATTCTTTTCTAACAAATTTCAAAGTTAGTTCAATTTTCTTTCCCCCTTCATCATGTGACAGCGATCAGCCAATCACAAAATGAATATATGTATATATTGTGAATTCTTGCACATGCTCAGTAGGAGCTAGTGCCTCAGAAAGTGTATAAAAAGACTGTGTACATTGTGATAATGGAAGTGTTGCTTACAATTGCGTTACATATCTGACTTTAATGTTCCTTTAATTCTGTGCCTGCTTGAATATATGGTGATTATAAATCTAGATCTAGATAACAGTGAATCTACAATTTTCAAACTGAATAATTCTTGCTTTAGTTGAGGCAATAATGTACACATAATCAGAATTTTAATTTTTAATTACTTTATTGTTATAAACAATGCAGCCACAATACACTATGTGCAGTTCCTTTTTTTCTTTAAAGGGTCATGAAACCCAATTTTTTTTCGTTCACGATTCAGATAGAGAATACAATTTTAAACAACTTTCCAATTTACTTGTATTATTTAATTTGCATCCTTCTCTTGTTATCCTTTGCTGAAAGGTTTATCGAGGCAAGCTCAGGAGCAGCAGAGAACCAAGGTTCTAGCTGTTGATTGGTGGCTGAATAATTGTGATTGGCTCACCCATGAGTTCATTTAGAAACCATTAGTGCATTGCTGCTTCTTCAACAAATGATACCAAGATAATGAAACAAATTTGATAATAGAAGTAAATTAGAAAGTTGTTTAAAATTGTATTTTCTATCTGAATCTTGAGAGAAAAAATATTGGGTTTCATGTCCCTTTAATTAAAATTTTTACACATTAATTCAATGTCCAGGAATACCACTCTAATGTCTAGTGTTCACTAGGTTTCCACTCAGCAGACTTGCGTGCATGGCACCTATACAGTTGAGTCTGTGACAGGGAGTTCTTTTTGATGTGCAAACTGAACAGCATCATGAATGTTATGAAAAAGAAGCTTTTGGATATCCTTGTTTTCTTTCCCAAAGTACTCTCCCCTAATTAGACAATCAATAACAGTAGTATTACAGCAAGCCAAAAGCATACTGACTTGCACTTCCTTGTAATCTTTTAGTATACCCTTTAATGTATCAATGCCAGATGTGTCCAAGAAAGCAATTGCAGAACAATCCAGAATAATTGTTTGAAGTTCTGTTTGCTTCAGAACAAGTTGTAAATGTGTTTCGGAATCATCTGTGTCTTTAACTGTTGCGGCTTGTTTTCTTTTAATCTGCTTTTTCTCTTTCGTCTCTTGTTTTTTCCGTCGTATTATCTCTAGGCCGGGATCCATACCAGCCATTTTGTAGAGGGACTGTTGGAAATATACTTTATTTGCATAATAAAGAGGTGATTCAAATCGGAATATCTTGACTTTGGGAATAGCGGAGAGGTTTTTGTATTTATCTGCATCCTCATAAAAGACTGTATTTTGAATTTGACTAAGCAGGGCTGTGTGCGGTAATTGAGTGCGCACAACAAGGCACATCATTGAAAAGACCACTCCTACTAAGAGGCCTATTTCTGTACTAATCAGGGCAGATGACGCTACTGTAACGCTCCATATAATTGCATCTATTTTGTTGAGGTTCCATTGAGCTGGCAAATCTTTAAATTTCCTTAAAGCTCCTCGTAAACTAACTATTATGATGCAGGCCAGGACACATTTTTGTAGCGAGTAAAACAGAGGGGCAAAAAAAAGAAGAACCAATAATACCACTATCGCGCTGATTACACTAGATACTTGTGTCTTACATCCAGTGGATGTTTTGACAAGTGATTTTGCAAGAGCAGCGCTGGTGGCAAAACAGTGGAAAAACGATGGAATTATATTACAGAATCCTATGGCAAACATCTCTTGGTTGGCTTCTACTGTATATGCGTATTTCTTAGCAAACATTTCTGACAAGGAGATTGTAAATGCAAAGCTGACAACCGCTAGAGGCACGGCGTCAATGGCAATTTTCCCCACCAACCCGAAATTAGGGACTTTTGGTGGTATAAATCCAGTTGGAATTACACCAGAGACACTAGATCCATAGACCTCATTCAGGTTGCAATAATGTGATACGAGAGTCGCCACTACAATTACAACTAGCTCCGTAGGAAGAGGAATCTTAATTTTGTCTTTGTATCGATCTCCAAGTTCTTTAGCCAACACTAACACTGCTATGCAGATAGCGCTTGTTATTAAATCACAGTAGTTGATATGATGAATATTTTTAAATATATTAACCCATGTTGTTATCAGCATTCCAATCCCTGGGCTTCTTGGGATTTTTATTCCTATTAAGTATTTAACTTGGGCTGTTAATATTGTCAGTGAAGCACCTGTGGCAAATCCATCCAGCATGGGTTCTGAGAGATATATAGACAGAAAACCCAAACGGAACACTCCCATGAGAATCTGAAAAACAAAACAAAAACCAAAGATAACAAAAAAGTTATTACATTCATATTTATATATCACAGTAATAATATATATCTGCTGTAGCTTATTTTGCTTTGTTTAAAGGTATTTGGAAATTATGATGGCTTTTAGCTTTATCAATATATCTCTGTACTGCAGTTTTTGCAAATATATGTATTTTTTATTTTTATTTTAGTAAGAATACCTACCAACCGTGTCCACAACTTCAAAGCAGACAATATTGACTAAGATCTTCACTTTTTTTTTTCAGTGGAGCATGTGCTATGGCTTGTGATTGGCTGCACCCCTGTCCTGTCATTTCAAAAAATAATAATATTGGGACCAAGGGGTTGCTGGGAGGAGTGTCTATAATTGGACCTGCAAGGTCTGAAATATATTTGTATAAAGCAGTTTGGTCAATTTAACATTAAAGGGACACTGAACCCAAATTTTTTCTTTCGTGATTCAGATAGAGCATGAAATTTTAAGCAATTTTCTAATTTACTCCTATTATCAAATTTTCTTCATTCTCTTTGTATCTTTATTTGAAATGCAAGAATGTAAGTTTAGATGCCGGCCCATTTTTGGTGAACAACCTGGGTTGTTCTTGCTGATTGGTGGATAAATTCATCCATCCACCAATAAAAAAGTGCTGTCCATAGTTCTGAAACATAAAAAAGCTTAGATGCCTTCTTTGTCAAATAAAGATAGCAAGATAATGAAGAAAATTTGATAATAGGAGTAAATTAGAAAGTTGCTTAAAATTGCATGCTCTATCTGAATCAAGAAAGAAAAAAATTGGGTTCAGTGTCCCTTTAATATGCACCAATAAGTACAATGTTTCAAAAGCATTGACTATGTGTTTAACCTTTAGTGTTCTTTTAATGGAATGAAAGTCAAAATTAAACTTTCCTTTATAAAGAGCATTCAATTTAAAAGACTTGTCAATTTACTTCTATTAGCAAATTGCCTTCAGTCTCTAGGAATCCTAGCATACCTATGTAGGCTCGGGAGCAACAATGCACTACTTAGAGCTAGCTGATGAGTGATAGCAACACAATCCTCTTTGCAGGGGGTAAATGCATAGTTATGTAAAAACAAGGGTGCAATAATAAAGTGCTCTAACGTATTTTAAGTTTTTTTTTTGCGCCCCTTTAAAGTGAATGTCAATTTTCAGCAATAAGTGCACGGTTTTTAAAAATACTTTTAAAAACAGGGGCACTTTCATTGATGAAAATTAACATTGCACTGGATTTAAATAAATAATTACCTTTTACTCCTGCAAAGCCGGATCGCCGATCCCAGCCTCAGTTCCTCTGTACTGACGTCAGAAATGACAAAACCGGCTTCCTCCAATCATGGCTTGCACCCCAGAGCGTCCATCTCGTGATGCCCGGCTGTGATTGGAGGAAGCCAGTTTCGTCATTGCTGTGGTTGTACAGCAGGAAGAAGAAGGCGGGGGATCATCGATCCGGCTTAGCAGAAGTAAAAGGTAAGTGTTTCTACAAATCCGGTGCAATGTAAACTTTTATCAATGAAAGTGCCCCTGTTTTTAATAGTATTTTTAAAAACTGGGCATTTATTGCTGAAAATTGACATTCACTTTAAAAAACAGAAATGCCATAAACAATAGGTGTTCTCCCAAAATGCACAAATAGCAAGGCACAATAAATTGTATAAAATGTTTATTTAAGGCTAGCCGTCAAGGGAGTAAGACGTGTCTGGATGGAGCTCCCGATTCTATATGCTTTAAAACGGCTTTTATTTATGCAACCCTCTGCAACATGCACCGAGAACTAAGATTTATAAGAGATAATGCCTCTTACTGAACTCAGAGATAACTAGAAACACAGAAATCTACAGAAGACTCAACCCCTTGATCTGAGCATAGACACGCGGCATCATACACCATTGTCTGGGGAGCTATGGGACAGTATAAATCATATGCCGCAATAATCTTATGAAGGAGCAGCTATATTTCTATACACTACAACATTACTCAGTATAAATGCTCATATCGATCATCATCTAGTGGGTCTCCGATTCCATCGCAGAGCGAATTCATGATCAAAATGGCGGAGATTATGCTGCTTCTGCAGCAGCTGGGAGACAAGCTTGACTCTCAATTCCTTTCACTACGGGCAGAACTTGCCTCTGACCGAAGTTTAGCGAGAGAGGAGAGAGGGCTCAGCATGAAGAGGTCGCAGTATACAAGTATGGAGCAACAACAGACTAACACCCACTCACAAGACTATACAGGAGGCGGCAGCCTCCTGGTGTGACATAATTCGACTGGAGAGAGGTACGCAGCTCTCGACTCTTCAACTTTATCCTGAGCCGAAACCTACCTCATTACTGGTGCAGAGGCTGTCGCGCTTACACCGGCCCCTTGGTTGCGGAGGGGCGATTGACTTCCGTGGCCAGGTTCTGGTGCCCTTTGTTCTTCTGACCTTCCACGGAGGCCCTATGTCTGGATTCCTGAGTGATAGCTCACCGCTTATGAGCCCCGCTCCGCTTCCCCGGCACTCGCTCTGGACAAGACCCATCTTGAATTGCAGCGTGATCTACAGGTCCCTCTATGCCAGTCATCAGATCTCAAGACCGGAGTGGGGTAAATTCTTTCCAGCTGTTATGATGTGCTGGAGTATAATCACCATCTAACTGTACCTAGCCATAATACTATTAACCTACAGCAGACTGCAGACGATTGTACCAGTAATGGACTAAATGATGGTTCTTCAGGGGACCTAAGAACATGGCCTGCAAACTATGTAAAAGGAGCTCAATTAACTTTGCTTATCTATTACGCTATTCCATAGCCTGGTTAGCTCACATCGTTCTCAGTTTATAAACTTACTATGTGGTCATTGAGAGTGAATGTTAAACATTTCCCCAATTCTAGAGGTCCTGCGTCCCATAGACCACTTTTCCCAAAGTTTTTCGTCTATTTTATTTGTTTTTTTTTAATACCCGCCTTACTAGTGAGACTGCCTCTTTCTTAGTTAAATTTCTGAAAAGATGTTGGTCTACAGCAGTTTATGTTTATATTAAGTAGAAGGCACATATTCAAACCGCTGCTCTCTCTTACAGTACAGATCACTCACATACAGGCCAATCATCCCAGAGGGGTTGTTTGCTTTAGTGTGTGTGAATTTTGCTATTCAGCATATTGTGTGAAAGGTTGTATATGTTTTACTATGTCTAACTTTACTTGTTATGTATACTTTCAAATGCTCTATGTACCTTTCTGCCCCTGCTGGTGAGAGCATGTGTCAGTTTATATTTGTAATCTGCTCTTTTACATACATTTAACCCCATATGATCACGTGCCTGATATATTAGCTAGATTATAAACAGGTTGACGAATACTTATCAGCTCTCCTTGCCAAGTTATAGAAAAGGGCCTTCAGTTCCCAGGATGTTAGTTTTACTGAATAAAAGTGTTATATATCTCTCTGCTCTTGATGTTTAGCGTAGGGGTTAGATTTTATCTGCAAATTGCCCATTTACATGGCTCGGACCCCAAAGATCCACGTGCCCACAAACACGCTAAGATATACCAAGCTTTTGCTCAATCTGAGTTTCCCTTGTATTCCCCTCATAAGCCTACATGTTACCCTAGAAATTTTTCTCCTCTATGTGACAGTAGAGTTAATCACAGCGAAGCTGTGCGTAGTAATTTAGATCATGGAAATTAATACTTATTATTGCAACCCTAATCAGGTGTCACAACTTACTATAACTTCTCACAGATGAGTTTAGCCTTATTTATTTGGGTTCCTAGAAACCTATCTCTGAACCTCTTTGCCATTATCTGCTAGGTAACGCCATAACTATTAATTCTTTTGGCTTTTAAACCTCAATGGCATGCACCCTATGTTCCACTATATATTTATCGCTGAGTATATCTGCAACTCCCAAAAGAGGCTTATATTCTGGTCTTCAGAATCTAAACATTTACTAAACAATCTCGTGTGGAGACCACCCCCCACTGAAGCTTATAGAAGGAGTCCATATACCTGATATCCACCTTATGGATGCTATCTTGTTACAATATAAGTAGCTTATTTGTTAACGGTGGCGCATCCTCCCACTTGGTCAGAACATATTACAGACTGCACATATAGACGTGTAGATGCTTAGATGCAACTCCATACCACATCGCCCTATATTTGGATACCATTTATTATAATTTAACAATTCCTCTGACTGGTATTGAGACAGTCTGTACTATTTTTCAATTATCATGTTATTTACATCCATTACCCCTATTTTTCCCGCCGTCATCTCTTACCTGCGGGTCATACCCCTCTTCCTTTTCCCCACATCGCCTATAGCTGGCATATCCCCAGGAGAGGGGTTCATATAGTAACCCCCCGCTTCCCATATATATTCAAATATCCTCCCTTGATCCTATTCTTTTTAGGAAACTATCTCTACTTTTGCATCTCCTAGTGCGAATTCACTCATGACGTATATAGAGGCTTAGAATGACCCGAGTCAGCTGGAGAGGTGTCACATTCATATGACCCCCACATAATATGTGCCCAAGATGCATTGTATTGTATGTTGGTCAATATATATAGATGACCATTCCTCTGATATTAAACTAGAGCCCCTTCAACTATTAAGATTAATAGCCCTGTAGTCTTTATCTTTTTACCACCTTAGCTAGCTCCGCCCCCCATTTTCTCCCCCACTACGAGCGGCTCTTGCCCGCTGCATTCCCCCCCTATATACTCAGACCTCAGAGAGGTTGGACAAAAGCCACTTTCCTACCTCCTATTGTTTTTAGTTTTTAAAGTACCTCTTATCTTGAGATAGGGATCATTACCTATATAATATGAAAACTGAGGTCTCATTAATATATGTTCCAGTCACCTATGTTGCATATATATCGTTTTACAGTTTCTCTTCATGATGAACAACTACTTAATTAGCACATCAATGATCTAGCCCACATTTATTACTTCTTTGTGAAATGTATAAATGCTATTATTACTCATAGTCCGTGCCTGGACATATTGTTTACCCTATTGTTATTGCCTATTACCTCAATAAAAAATTATTTAAAAATAAAAAATAAAAAAAAATGTTTATTTAAAAAAATATTTTATTTTAAAGAAACGAAATGCCTAACAATAAGAACTCTACTAATGCTAATGTAAATTATAATGAATATGTATTGGAAATAACAACAGGCTATATGCTAGAACAAGGTTATCAAGCTCATTGTATCCGGGGGCCACTGGACAAGTGTTTTTCTCCAACGGGGGCCACTTGAACAGAGTGAGTACTGGATATATTTGAAACTGGAAGTGACATTTACCCAAGTAGTAGTGCATGATGGGAGCTATAGTCCACAATAGACAAACACAGTGTATATTTATCTTGTGAGTGCCAAGTGAAGTGATCATTCTGGAACTGAATAAAAAAGTGACATTTATCCAGCAGTGCATAATGGGAGTCTACACTGGACGCTTGTCTTTATATTTATCTTGAAAGTGCCTATATAGATCAACTTGTTACACCTCTTAGAACCCTAAAAATTTAATAACGTACCTAATAAACAAGGGAGGTCCAGATTTTTTTCCAACTATTTTGAAGGCAGCATATGGCCCAAGGGCCGGTACTTTGAGACCACTGTGCTAGAAGATCAATAATGAAGTTCTAGATCATTTTATTACTGGGCTATTTTTTGTACAGTACTATGGCTGTTGGCTAAAATCTACAAACCTCCCCTGATTGGATCAATGGCCACTTTCAGCTTCAGACCAGTAGTGCACTTTGGTTCCAATCTGACTTTAACCCCTTTGCAGCATAGCCATGTATTTTCTAAATTATGTATGAACATAATATATAGCTTTGAACCTTTTGTATATGAATAATTCTGAAGAAAAAGCAAATATAAAAGCTGTTCAACATGTCAGTTATGTTTTTATTTTAAGTCAATAAACTTTTTTGTTTATATGTTAGGCCTTTTTTTTTTTAGCTGCCAACTTCTATATTAGGATTATGAATATGCTGCGGGCAGTTAGCTGGATGACTGAGAGGATCCAGTACGCTTATTCTGCACCATACTGGGTTTTGCTGCTTTTGAGTGTTCTTATCTATTAATCATTTTATTATTATCCTGAATACTACACCTGACCCCTGTTTGTTTGGAGAGTGCTGCCGAAGGTTTATATTGAAATCAAAATTGGATTTTTTTTCTGTCTGTCAGCTCAAAGAATGTTTTCTGTGACCGTTCACATCTATCACTAGCGCAGCCTTTATATTACTGTTCTGTATTATTGGTTTATTGCTCTTTTTTACCTTTTCTGCTTTGCTCTAAGGGGCCTATTTATCATTGCGTCAATCTCGACGCATTCGCTGGATTCAATACACTTGCCAGACATCGCTGCCGCGAATCTTCACAACGGCCTTATTTATTAAAAAGTCTGTCAAAAACACGCGCATCAAGTATGGAGCGATGAGCATCGGACTGTGGATAAATAAGAGTCATGGATGTCACGGATTTTCTGTTTTTTCCAACTTTATTTATACCATTTCATTTCTGTCCATGAAACAAGCAAATTTCTGTAAAGCTAATCTTTTATTTTTCATCTGTTAATGTCCAATAAATAGCTATATTTATACCTGAGTAGGGTTGCCACCCGTCCCTTAAAATACAGAACACTTATAAGTTACACATGCTGTAGGGTGTGCAGAGAGGAATATGAATAGTGCTGTCCAGAAACACAATACATGTTCCTCCCTGCACACCCTGCAGCATGTGTATCTCATAAGTGTCCAGGAAAACATGGCTGAGGTGGCAACCCTATACCTGAGCAAACAATAATATCTCAAAGAAAGTTATTTTCTATGTATTGGTTATTCCAAAAGCTGATATATGATATTTTCACATAAATTAATGTGTATTTGTATTTCTAGAAATCATGATATGCCTACGTGTGTGTATATATATATATATATATATATATACATATAAATATATATATATATATATATATATATATGTGTGTGTCAGAAATCTTTTGCGAACATATTTACATGTCCCTAAATTCCTTTTTTTGTTCTAAACAATGTTGTCTTTCATATCTCTGTGTTTATTTATACCACTATATGTATATAGTGTAAATGTATTATTATTCTGAGCAGAAATAATTGTGAATATAACATGTAATCAGGGTATGATATGTATTTATTAGCAATCAACTGGAGCTGGGCCAGTTTTCTCTCTGCATCTGTGTAACCCATCCTGATTGCAGTCTAGTTTTAAAAACCACCCCTACACAGGTGTAAAAAATAGGCTGGCATATAAAATGACATTTCTGAATTTCAAGAGAAGGAAGAAAAACACTGAAAATAGCATGACAGTAAAGAGGTGATTTTAATTTCTGCTGTATCTGATTAATGACAGTTTAATGTTAGGTAGACTATCCCTTTAAAGGGACACTGAACCCAAATTTTTTCTTTTTTGATTCAGATAGAGCATGCAATTTCAAGCAACTTTCTAATTTACTCCTATTATCAAATTGTCTTCATTCTCTTTGCTATCTTTATTTGAAATGCAAGAATGTAAGTTTTGATGCCGACCCATTTTTGGTGAACAAACTGGGTTGTCCTTGCTGATTGGTGGATAAATTCACCCACCAATAAACAAGTGCTTTCCATGGTTCTGAACCAAAAAAATAGCTTAGATGCCTTCTTTTTCAAATAAAAAAAGCAAGAGAATGAAGAAAAATTAATAATAGGAGTAAATTAGAAAGTTGCTTAAAATTGCATGCTCTATCTGAATCACGAAAGAAAAAAATTTGGGTTTAGTGTCCCTTTAAGCTATCAGTTTAAGATTATATTGAATCAAACATCATTTGATTATTAAAATCATTGTCTAAAATATTACACTGTGTGTCCTAATGTCATCATCAATGTTTAACTTTAATTAATTTCAAGCAACTTTCTAATTTACTCCTATTATCAAATTGTCTTCATTCTCTTTGCTATCTTTATTTGAAATGCAAGAATGTAAGTTTTGATGCCGACCCATTTTTGGTGAACAAACTGGGTTGTCCTTGCTGATTGGTGGATAAATTCACCCACCAATAAACAAGTGCTTTCCATGGTTCTGAACCAAAAAAAATAGCTTAGATGCCTTCTTTTTCAAATAAAAAAAGCAAGAGAATGAAGAAAAATTAATAATAGGAGTAAATTAGAAAGTTGCTTAAAATTGCATGCTCTATCTGAATCACGAAAGAAAATTTTTTGGGTTTAGTGTCCCTTTAAGCTATCAGTTTAATATTATATTGAATCAAACATCATTTGATTATTAAAATCATTGTCTAAAATATTACACTGTGTGTCCTAATGTCATCATCAATGTTTAACTTTAATTTGGTGCAAAGTGGAGAGTGGGACTTGTATTAATTATTATTATTGATTGACTCACCCATGTGCATTAAACAAAGGATATTTAACGAAAGAAGCAAATTATAGAAGTAAATTGGAATGTTGTTTAAAATTGTATTCTCTATTTGAAAAATAAAATAAAACATTTCTAATTTACTCCTATTATCAATTTTGCTTCGTTCTCTTGGTATCTTGATTTGAAAAAGCAAGAATGTAAGCATAGGAGCCGGCCCATTTTTGGTTCAGACCCTGGGTAGCACTTTCTGATTGCTGTCTAAATGTAGCCACCAATCAGCAAGCACTACCCATGTGCTGAACTAAAAATGGCCCGGCTCCTAAGCTTACTATCAAATAAAGATAGCAAGAGAACAAAGAAAAATTGACAATAGTAGTAAATTAGAAAATTGCTTAAAATTGCATGCCCCACCTGAATCATAAAAGTTCAATTTTGACTAGACTATTCTACTCTGGTGCTAACGACGGCTCAGAGTCATCGCTAGCACTCTCCCACCTTGAGGGAGATCTGGGGGCTCCCACCCGCTCCTACCCCGGCGATCAGGCCTGCATCGCCGGGGCTTCACGTGTTGCGCAGTGACATCACGCGCAATGACGTGATGACGTCAACGTGCAACTTTATTAAAAATTTACAATACAAGGTATAGGGAAAGAGGGCATGCTGCTTAGACGCCTGTATCTCAGGCATCTAAGCAGCTACAGGGAAAAAAAATGCAAAAGTTAAAAAAAAAAAAAAAAAAAATAAAAAAAAAAAAAAAATTAAATCACCTTAGCACCCAGGTGGGAAAGTGCTTAGCACTCAAAGGGTTAAACATGGTGCAAGTTAGCTATATTATGTTCTGTATTTATTTCATTTGTATCTCTATATCTACTAGTGCACCAAATTTGGAGCAATACTTCGTACCAAATTTGGAGCAATAATATTGTTGGATTTAAAAAGAGTATACCATTTTAATAAAGTTTCTAATTTACTTTTATTATGTAATATGCTTCATTCTCTTGCAGTAACAAAACATAAGCTTTCTGAGTTTTCAGACTCCCATTGATTTCTATCGCATTCGTGGCCTCAAGGGTGGCGGTTTGAACGATAGGTATGCTGCGTCGGGATTGAAGCAAGCATATCTGTGGAATGTTTGATAAATTGGCAAGAGGGTCAAATGGAGTCGAATGTGACGGCGGATGATCAGTATTCCACTCGAATAAAACAAGCATCGATCTGCATCAGATTGATATCGTGGGAGCTTATATTACATCACACATTTCAACATTTTGACGATCATGCCGATTTGTTAACTGCGGCGGATCAAATTTGACGCTGACTTCCAGCGCATTATCAGTTGAAGCTTTGATAAATCAGCCCCTAAGTCTAGCTCTTAAGGACTGACAATATAGTTTTAATGTAGCAACATTTGTAACTGATATCACTACTTGGTAATAATTTCTTTTAATGCTGCTTATTAAAGGGACATGAAACCCAATTTGTTTTTCTTTCACGATTTATAAAGAACATGCAATTTTAAACAACTTTCAAATTTACTTCTATTATGTATTTTGCTTCATTCTCTTGCTAAATTGCTCAGTAGCTGCTGATTGGTGGCTGCAGATAGATGCCACGTGTGATTGTCTCACCCATGTGCATTGCTATGTCTTCAACAAAGGATATCTGAAGAATGAAGCAAATTAAATAATAGAAGTCAATTGGAATGTTGTTTAAAATTGTATTCTCTCTTTGGATCATGAACGAAGTCCCTTTAAATGAGCTGAGCTGCAACAATATAAATTATTTTACTTAAGTTCTTACAAGGTCATAAACAATAACTGTGTAGCAGTTAATGGGTTTACACTGATAGCACTTGGTTTCTTGTACTTCTGACCCATTTCACAGTCAATAAGATTTAACTATAGGAATAATGCATGTTTCATCTTTAGTACCTTTATATGGCTAATATTGATTATTCTGGGTTTGACGTCATGGCTGATCTTAGCAGGATTTTGTCTGTAATCCGACCTTAATGACACCTACTGTGGCAAAGAATTTGTTTCATGGATTGCATTGATTCTTGTGGGTTTGGAACATTAAACTCAACACTTTCATCTCATGTAGACGAAGGAGAAACACTTAGTCATGTTTGATAAAAGGCTAAATGAAAACATAAAATGAAATCCCTAATAAAAGGTTTAAGTATAGTAAAACAAAGAATAATATATATATAATATATATATATATATATATATATTGGAATAGAGTGTGTTCTAATAGCGCTTGCAGAAGATGTTCCTCACAGGCAGATGGGGAGGAGGAAGGAAAAAATGGGAAAATCCCCAGATAAATGAGAGCAATATGAGGAGAGGTTAAACAATAATAAATGCTCACCTGTTGGATCACAGGGACCAGCGATCAGCGACGAATGGAAGTGGATGGTGTGTGTGAACACCAAAACACATATAAGGGAGACAATAGATATATGCACCCAAAGGTAAATTTATGTATATATTAATACCTCATAATGTTAAACGGAGGCTACTTGTGGGAACCTCCAATTCTTACCACACTGTATAAGTGGACAGAGGGTAAAGAGGAAGGGAGTTCCAGTTTAGTTTAAGCTGATAACCCAAAAAACAAAAAATATTTTAATGAAAAAAGGGGGGATAAAAAGGACATGGTATAAAAACAAAATATGTGTTTAAAATATATATATATATGGTGGAATAAAAAAGGATTAAAAACAATTGTACTTTATTTTTATGCTCTTAAAAATATATAACTCTTAACATATATATAGAAAGGGGTATACAAATTAATGTTCTGAAATATATGCAGATTGAAAAATACATGCGATAAAAAACATATAAAAAATGTAGAGAGTAGGTAGCCAGGCGGCACGGATGAATACAGTGCCGAGTGAGTGGCAAATTTACTTACTGTAAGAATAAGGCTGGGGATAGGTGCCCAATGGTAGGGTCCAAGATTCAAAATAAGGATTAAAAAAGAAGCTGAGACCACCAACGCTGCACGGAGCAGCTGGTAACAAGGTCTCGGCGGGTGATTCGGAATTCCGGAAGTGACGTCACGAACGTGCGTCACGTGCCTTACGCGTTTCGTGAGCGTATCAGCTCACTTCATCAGAGGCTAATGGATCTATTGGCATCCACGGTACCCTTAAATAGCGTCAAGCTGTTTGATACAAAAAAAGGAGGAGCAAAAGTAGATCTAATTAATCCGATATGTATTTTTTGTGTATACCGGGCATATGATGATAACGGACAGTGGATACAAAGCATAAGATTATGTGGAAAAAAATGAAAAGCAACAGCACAACTAGAAACAAACAGAATCATGAAACATAGCGGGTTCAAACCGAGATCAATATTTTATCCCACTCAGGCAAAGGGACAATATATTTCACTATTTGAAGACTTAGTACTCAATGACTTAGAGTTAATGTGTAAAACATTCAAATTGGACAACAAAAATCTGACAAATAAAGAAGAAAGAATTCTAAAGAACCTGAGTAAAAATGAAACACTAGTATTTAGAGAGGCTGATAAAGGTGATTCTATAGTAATACAAAACAAAGGTGATTATATCAGCGAAGCTAACAGGATACTGTCAGATACAGAGACCTATGAAATATTACCAAAAGACCCCACCAGCCAATTCACAGACGAATATGCCCAACTACTGAGAAATGCAAAGAGAGAAAACATTTTGGACGATGATGAATATAAATTCTTATCGACAGATATGATAAAAACCGCAGTATTTTACCACTTACCAAAAGTGCATAAGGACATTAATAACCCTCCAGGGCGCCCAATCATTTCTGGCATAAACAGTTTAACTAGTAATTTATCAGAATATGTGGATCATTTTTTACAACCCGTGGTACCAACAATTAAGTCATACCTAAGAGACACTCCACACCTACTCACAATATTGAAAGACATACGTTGGGATAACAATTATTCATTAGCAACATTGGATGCAACTGCACTGTACACATGCATACCGCACAGTAAAGGTATAAAGGCAGTGAACCAAATTCTGACATCAGATACAAATATCAAAAAAGAACAAATTTCCTTTATTGGGGAAGCAATTAACTTCATTCTCACCAAAAACTACTTCACATTTGAAAATAAAATTTTCCTCCAAAAATTTGGCACAGCAATGGGCACTAAGTTTGCGCCTAGTTTTGCCAATATGTATATGGGAGCTTTTGAGGACCAATACGTATGGAGAAACAACACATTCTTGGAACATATAATCACATGGAAAAGGTTCATTGATGATATCATAATTATCTGGAACGGAGATGAAAAGTACTTTGAAGAATTTGTCCATCACATCAACAATAATAATTGGAATTTGAAATTCACTAATACATGGAGCAAGAAAGAAATACATTTTTTAGACATCACTATATTCATTGAAAATGAACAGATAGAAACAAAAATCTACACAAAAGAAACCGACACAAATGGCTACTTGCACGCCACGAGCAACCATCATATGAAATGGATTAGTAACATTCCATTTGGTCAGTTTCAACGAATAAAAAGAAATTGCTCTAAAAATCAGGATTTTGAAGAAACTGCAAGTGTGCTTAAACAAAAGTTTTATAACAAAAAATACAACAAGAAAATAGTAGATAAAGCATATGAGAGAGTAAGTAAAATAGACAGAGATAATCTACTTAACTCGAAAAAAACAGAAAATAAAATCAATACAGATATGGATTACACTACCTGTCCCAGGTTTATCACCACATACAATAGTGGAGCCAAAAACATTGAAAAAATATTGAATAAGCACTGGCATCTACTTATGAAGGATCCCTTTCTAAAGGAAACATTACCGGAGAAACCGAAAATTACCTATAAGAAAAACACAAATCTTAAAAATATACTAGCTCCCACTAAACTAAAAACTAAAAAAGCATCAACTCAGGGGAATTGGCTAGAAACCAAAACTAAAGGTTTCTACAAATGTAATCGGAAGAATTGTGTGTGTTGTGAACATATCAGTAAAAACAAGGAAGAAAACAAATGGATCACGGATAATGAAAAAAACAAATTCGAAATCAGGAGTTTCATGAACTGCAAATTCCGAATTTGTTATCTACCAATTAACCTGCAGCTGCAACAAAATATATATAGGTAGAACGAAAAGAACACTGAAGACTAGATTTTTAGAACACACAAAAAACATCACCAGTGATAAACCAGAATATGGCATTGGTACCCACTTCGAGGAATTCCACGAAAAAAGTGTGGAAGGCCTAAAAATTAAAGCCATTGAACATATTCCATATAGAGTAGGAGAAAACAGGTTACTCCAGTTAAGAAAGAGAGAAACATACTGGATTCACAAATTAAAAACCAGAAAACCATATGGCCTGAATACTGATATAGACCTAGCTGCTTTTCTTTAAAGCACTAAAAAATCCATAGGTTTTTATTCTTATTGATCCCCTTTTTTATTCACATATATATGTATAAACATAATCTCATACATATACATATCTCTACATTTTGATCATGATATTTCCGGTTATCCAAATTTATTATATTATATTTTATTGCATTCATCTCTCTATCCATATTCTAATGATAAAATAATTTTTTAAAGAATTTTTTAAAAAGAATTTTTTAAATAAATTTTTTAATATTTTTTATATATATATTTTTTATTATTCCAATTTTTTATATTTACGGATTCATCCACTAATCCCCTTTTTTACATATATTTTCATTTTTTTCCACATAATCTTATGCTTTGTATCCACTGTCCGTTATCATCATATGCCCGGTATACACAAAAAATACATATCGGATTAATTAGATCTACTTTTGCTCCTCCTTTTTTTGTATCAAACAGCTTGACGCTATTTAAGGGTACCGTGGATGCCAATAGATCCATTAGCCTCTGATGAAGTGAGCTGATACGCTCACGAAACGCGTAAGGCACGTGACGCACGTTCGTGACGTCACTTCCGGAATTCCGAATCACCCGCCA
Organism: Bombina bombina; assembly: GCF_027579735.1. Classification (NCBI taxonomy): domain Eukaryota; kingdom Metazoa; phylum Chordata; class Amphibia; order Anura; family Bombinatoridae; genus Bombina; species Bombina bombina. The sequence continues at coordinate 905,123,662 of NC_069500.1, forward strand.
AGACCTTGTTACCAGCTGCTCCGTGCAGCGTTGGTGGTCTCAGCTTCTTTTTTAATCCTTATTTTGAATCTTGGACCCTACCATTGGGCACCTATCCCCAGCCTTATTCTTACAGTAAGTAAATTTGCCACTCACTCGGCACTGTATTCATCCGTGCCGCCTGGCTACCTACTCTCTACATTTTTTATATGTTTTTTATCGCATGTATTTTTCAATCTGCATATATTTCAGAACATTAATTTGTATACCCCTTTCTATATATATGTTAAGAGTTATATATTTTTAAGAGCATAAAAATAAAGTACAATTGTTTTTAATCCTTTTTTATTCCACCATATATATATATTTTTTAAACACATATTTTGTTTTTATACCATGTCCTTTTTATCCCCCCTTTTTTTCATTAAAATATTTTTTGTTTTTTGGGTTATCAGCTTAAACTAAACTGGAACTCCCTTCCTCTTTACCCTCTGTCCACTTATACAGTGTGGTAAGAATTGGAGGTTCCCACAAGTAGCCTCCGTTTAACATTATGAGGTATTAATATATACATAAATTTACCTTTGGGTGCATATATCTATTGTCTCCCTTATATGTGTTTTGGTGTTCACACACACCATCCACTTCCATTCGTCGCTGATCGCTGGTCCCTGTGATCCAACAGGTGAGCATTTATTATTGTTTAACCTCTCCTCATATTGCTCTCATTTATCTGGGGATTTTCCCATTTTTTCCTTCCTCCTCCCCATCTGCCTGTGAGGAACATCTTCTGCAAGCGCTATTAGAACACACTCTATTCCAATTTTCACCCCTTTAGTCTCACTCAGGAGGAATGAGACATCACTAATAGCAGCAGGCACTAGACATCCTCTTAGAGCATTTCACTGCATTACTACTATTACTCTTGTTGTGGCGCAACTACCTAAAACCCTCGCTCATCATATATATATATATATATATATATATATATATATATATACAGTATATATATATATATATATATATATTCATTTTTGCCTGCTTTCTCTGAAAACCATACTTGATTTATTTCCCCCCAGAGAGACTGGAGTGCATACTTGATTTATTTCCCCCCCAGAGAGAGTGGAGCGGTATGCAAATGCTGATTCACTTGAAAGTGCAGCATATATGTTAAAAAGCTGACTAGAAAATATCACGTGAAAATCTTTTTGTAAAATAAGATATTTCGTAAGTTGCCACATCCTATTGTAAAGGGAGTTTATGCATCCAATCAGGATTCTGCATCCGGCATGTACAAACACAGTCACTTTACTTCCCTCATTTTAAGGAAGTTTATTTTGAAATTATGAGCCTACAGTAAAGTGTAAACTCAGCACTGATGATGCTGATTGGTTGTCCCCCCCCCCCCCCCCCATTCAGATGATGGTAAAAAGAGCAGCTGAAGAAAAGTTGAGGTTAAATATCTTCCTTTTCTCATAAAGATGTTCAGAATTTGGCTAATAGGTCCCTTTAAGTATAATATAATTTACCAGGCCCAACTATATGCTATACAGTGACTGGCTAGATTAGTACAATTTATTTACTCTAAGTGGCCAAAGCAAAAGAGATATTAATGACATAACCAAGAAGCATTTCAAGGGGGTTAGAAATGTTTTGCTCTCAAATATCAAAGCACTACAAATTGACTGCTGTTAATAAATAAATATATATATATATATATATATATATATATATATATATATACACAGATATTTGATGCTGAAGTGCATAATTTTGAATATATACTATGTATATGTAAAAACATTACATGTCCCATTCATTTAAAGAGATTAAAGGGACATAAAACCCACATTTTTTCTTTCATGATTTATAAAGAACATGCAATTATAAACAACTTTCTAATTTACTTCTATTATCTAACTTGTTTCATTCTATTGATATCCTTTGCTGAAAAGCATATCTAGATAGGCTTAGTAGCTGCTGATTGGTGACTGCACATAGATGCCTTGTGTGATTGGCTCACCCATGTGAATCACTCTTTCTTCAACAAAGGATATCTAAAGAATTAAGCAAATTAGATAATAGAAGTAAATTTGAATGTTGTTTAAAATTGTATTCTCTACCTGAATCATGAAAGAAAAAAAATTGGGTTTAGTGTCCCTTTAATCCCTTGCTGTCTGATAAGGAAAATACTCACTATTCTGTTGGTTAACAGAGATTCCCCTCCACATGAATAAACTAAATAGCATTGTTAGTAAGCACAAGAAGACCTCATTAACCTTTTTAATGCCGTTATGCCGTTGTATTCCGTCACAACGGCATTGGGCTTTAAAGCCGTTATGACGGAATACAACGTCATCGCAAAGGGCTGTCCTGAAGCCTACTAGGCTTGCAGGATTTGATCGCGGTCTGGAAGTCATTCCTAACGTCTTAGGGACACCCCCCAGACCCGATCCCATAATTGAAATCTCGCAATCTTTTGCATGATTGCGTGATTTCAATTTGTCTACATTGGAACTCTGTTCTGATGTAGACTTTTTAACCCGGTCATGAAAGGGTTAAAACACACACACACAACAACTGTTCCTAATATGGTTAATCTTCAGAAAACTAAAATACATACTGTATCTACTTACTTAACGGAAGTTTAATCTAGTGCAAAAATTGCGTGCTCTAATTCTTTAGGTTCAGTTTTCTTCAGGATCTGCTCTAGCCTCTCTGGAGACTGTGAAAAAACTCACAGTTCCAAATTGAAATTGAAAATTAATAACGAAAGCTTATTGCAAAGTGTTTTTACTGTACATAATTATACATTTTTATGGGCAATTACAGATCATTAAAAAAGAGCACACTCTTCATTACATGTTTCAATAAAATAAAATGATGTAAAAGCTTACCTGATAAATCCCAGCTATAAAAGTCAGTGCTGCTGCAACACTTATTGCATAGCATTCCTTTCCGCATTCAATGTCGATCAGGCCCAGACTGATATTTACAGTCGTTACATTCATATCACTTATGTTTAAACTGCCCTGTTTATACACAAGGTCATCGTCTAAGTCAAAACCGGCAAGCTGTACCTCTCGATCCACGACCTGACCTACCATCAAACTTAATAAACTGAATATTCCCACTGACACATGCCGAGAGGTCCCCATTATAAAATAAATAAGGTTCGCAAAGAAGGATGTGTATAGGCTGTAAATTGGTTTGAGGCCTGCAAGGAGGGAGTAGGCTATGGCTTGTGGCACTAATATGATGCCGATAATAAGGCCCGACATTACGTCACCCCACGTGTTTTCTTTGAAGTTATATTTTGGAAGCCATTTTATCACAGGAAAGAATCCTGTGATTGTTTTTTTAACTTTCTTTTTGGTGAAAGTGCATTGCTTTTTCAGCTTTCCTTTTACAGTTTTTGAAAAGTTTGCTTTAGTGTTTGGTTTTCTATCTAGTTTTATTTGGACATAAGATATATGGTTGTCCATTTGGTTGTCTTCGGTTTCGCTTTTCATCTTTGCTTATTTCCTTTTTTTCATTTGTTTCTAAAAATCAAAGAAAAAAATAGAATTAAAAATATATAAGTTCATGTTATTAAACATTTATTTTCATCTTTCAAACAAGTTCTTAAAGGGACACATTATCCCTTTAAATTTGGTTTTGCTCAAACTTATTTTGTTGCTTAATTTCCTGAGGTATATTTTACTATTTAGAGATAACATTTGTGATGTATTAAACAAAGTTCAAGAACCAATTATAGTAGAAGTTTAACAAAAGAAATGCTTTTGTTAGAGACTCTTGAATTGTTTTGCAGACAAGGGACATACCCCTTGTAAATCCCTTTCAGTGTTATTTATCTTATCTCATTTGCTGTGGCCAGTTAAGGACAGAAGTAAATGAGATACTGCACAAGCAAGCAATGCATTAAATGTAGCACGGTTATGAAGTCTGGAATATGAATATTTCACAGGATTTTTTTTGGGGGGGGGAGACAAATTTTCAGAGTTAAATTCCAGGAAAGGAAGGCAAAATAAATACTAATTAATTCATCATTATTTGTGTATTATGTCATTTTCCATTTCATCGTAATGTAGCATGCAAGGCATTTGCACTTGAATATGTTTAGTGCATGCGCAGTTATGGATGGATATAGAGTGTACAATTTTAATATATTGTTTAGGGTCCACATATGGCTTAATCTGAGTCATGAAAGACGCATACGGGGAAAATGGTAACTAGATTAGCACACAAAACTATGCATTATTTCTGTATTCACCCTTTTCAAATTCAATTATTTTTTTTCAAATTCAGGAATCCATGTGTGATCATATTTTTTTTATGAGTGGAGACTCAAACTGCCATCTTGGTAGTGGTAAGTCAGTAAACTTCATCTCACAAAAAAGCTCCTGATATTGGATACCCACTACTCTTATGCCTTTATGCTGACACCTCTAGCATTGTTTTTACTCACTGCTAATAAGCCTGCCATGTTCTCATCCCCTGTATGAGGTATTATTTGTGTATATACTCTTTGGGCTCGATTTATCAAGCCCTTTACCTCCATATGACTGCAGGTTCTCACAAGAGAACCCGCAGTCAGTATTTATCAAGCAGCAGCCATCAGACCGCAGCTTCTCTAACCTCTTCCCCACCTCTTAGGTGGAGAATTTCAATTTCCCTGGTCTCCTTTGTCTGGGGAGATTGACAGCCCCTGCCCGCTCTTCATTGGCTGTGCGCAGGCAGGGGGGCGGCATTGCACGCGAGAGCACAATAGCGCTCGTGTGAAATGTTTAATTCCGCCAGTGAATTGCTGGACGCCTGAGGCAAGCTGGGGCGGACAGGGGCGCATATGTGCGCCCCTGTCCGCCCTAGCTTAATAAATTTAGCCCTTTACCAGGCTTCCACCTTGGATTGCACAAACAGCTACACTAATAACAACCCAAAAGGACATGGATGACTGTAAGTAGTTGACTTAAAAGGGAGTCGGATGTGCCGAATTTTTACCCTTTTTTCCCAAAACAAGAATTAGTGACACAATCAGCCACCACTATATTGACCTTGGCTATAATTCATATGAAAATGCAATTTTACACTCATCTAAAAAATAACAGTTAAAACTTTTAACAAGTTAGAGATTGAGGTGCTGATGACTTAAAGCGCTCTGCTGTGGAAACAAAAGTCTCATTATGGCCCCTCAAAGAATTTTATAAAGGACGATTTTATCCTGACAGCTGTTTATCTCACTAGGGTTTTCAATGTGAGGCACCTACATTACAATCAGCTAGATTATGAGTTATGCGCGCTATGGGTAAATTAACCAACGTAACAAAAGTTGCGTTATTTAACCCCCTATAGCGCAGCCATTACAAGTTTTCAAACAGCTGCCTTGTGCGTGCGATATGGTGCTTTTAAGCTCTATACCGCACAAAATACTAGCACTGCTTTGACGTGCTCGTGCAAGCTTCCCCCATAGACATCAATGGGGAGAGCGGGTCAGAAAAAAGCCTAACACCTGCGATCGTGGAATGAAAAGCTCCGTAACGCAGCCCCGTTGATGTCTATGAGGAAAATAAAAGTTACGTTTAAACCTAACATAAACCCAGAGTCTATACACCCCTAATCTGCCGCCCCGACATCGCTGCCACCTACCTACAGTTATTAACCCCTAATCTGCCACTCCCGATATCGTCGCTACTTAAATAAAGTTATTAACCCCTAATCTGCCACTCCCTATATCGCCGCCACTTTAATAAAGTTATTAACCCCTAATCTGCCACTACCGATATCGCAGCCACTATAATAAAGTTATTAAACCCTATTCCGACGCACCCCAACATCACCGCCACTATAATAAAGTTATTAACCCCTATTCTGCCGCTCCCCGACATCGCCGCCACTAAATAAAGGTATTAACCCCTAAACCTCTGGCCTCCCACATCACTACCACTAAATAAACCTATTAACCCCTAAATCGCCAGCCTCCCACATCGCAACAACCTAAATTAAACTATTAACCCCTAAATCCAACCCTGACTTAACCCTAACACCCCCTAACTTTAACATATTTAAAATATCATCCAATAGAATGAGAGCTGCTTAAATCCTATTGGCTGATTTGAACAGCCAATAAGATTTTAGCAGCTCTAATTACTATTGGCTGAGTCAAAATTTTCAGCCAATAGGAATGCAAGGGACGCCATTTTTAAACGGCTCCCTTGCATTGAAGATTCAGTGTACGTCGGCGACCATATGAAGAGGAGGCTCCGCTCTCTATGTCTTCAGGATGGACCCGCTCCGTGCTGCCTGGATGAAGACTTTTCACCACCTGGATGAGGACTTCTCCGTCTGGATGAAGATAGAAGAGGCCGTCTGGATGAAGACTTCTCGCTGCCTGAATGAAGATCGTTCAAGCGGGACTTTAAAATCTGTAAGTGGATCGTTGGGGGTTAGTGTTAGGTTTTTTTAAGGGTTTTTTGGGTGTTTTTTTTTTAGATTAGGGTTTGGGCAGCAAAATAACTAAATGTCCATTTAATGGCAATGCCCATACAAATGCCCTTTTCAGGGCAATGGGTAGATTCGTTTTTTTTAGAATTAGTTTTTTTATTTTGGGGGTTGGTTGGGTGGTGGGTTTTACTGTTGGGGGGGGTCTTTGTATTTATTTTCATGGAAAAGAGCTGTAATTCATTTTTTATTTTGGATAATGTCGTTTGTTATTTTTCGTAATTTAGTGTTTGTTATTTTTCGTAATTTAGTCTTTTTTATGTTTTGTTTTTGAGTAGTGTTAGGATTTTTTTAATGTGTAGTTTAGTTTTATATAATTGGTAGTAAGTTTAATTTTAGTTTAATAATTATATTAGTTTAATTGTTAGTTTAAACTTTTAATTTGACAGGTAAGTTTTAATTTAATTTAAGCTAGGGAAATTGTAATTTTAATATAACGTTAGGGGAGGCTTTAGTTTACTTTAGTATATTTCGTTGTGGGGGCTTGCGGTTTAGGGATTAATAACTTGTGTATTATAGTGGCGGCGGTGTAGGGCTTAATAACTTTAGTACAGTGGGGGCGATGTGGGCGGACGGCAGATTAGGGGTTAATAATATTTAAATAGTGTTTGCGATGCGGGAAGTGCGGCGGTTTAGAGGTTAATAACTTTATTATCGTGGTGATGATGTCGGGGAGCAGCGGAACAGGGGTTAATTATTTTTAGTGGCGGCGATGTCGGGAGCGGCAGATTAGGGGTTAATAGGTAGTTTATGGGTGTTAGTGTACTTTGAAACACTTTAGTTATGAGTTTTATGTTACAGTTTTGTAGCGTAAAACTTATAACTACTGCTTTTAGATTGCGGAATGGATCTTGTCGGTATAGGCTGCAACGCTAGCTTTTTAGCCTGACCGCAAAACTCGTAATGGCAGCGCTATAGAAGTCCTATGAAAAAATGTAATTTTTACGTGTGCGGGACTGACTAAAAGGCTTGCGGTACAGCTATACCGACAAGACTTGTAACGGCTGTGGTGCTGTTTTAATGCGGAAATTGCCATTTTTTCAGCGTTAAAACACGAACGCACAACTTGTAATCTAGCTGATAGTGAATTAACTAATTATTATTTTGTTATCAAAGAACTTCCCTTTATGAAAATGTAAATACTATTAAGGATTTGTTGACTTCTTTCTGTGTTAGCATTTTGTAAAAGATAAGCTCAGATCATAGAACAAAGAACCAGTTTAGCCTTAAAGGGACATTATACACTAATTTTTTTCTTTGCATAAATGTTTTGTAGATGATCTATTTATATAGCCCATAAAGTTTTTAGTTTTTTTTAAAAAATTTATAGTTTTGCTTATTTTTAAATAACATTGCTCTGATTTTCAGACTCCTAACCAAGCCCCAAAGTTTTATAAGAATACCATCAGCTACCTACGCAAAGTGTCTTTTCATATGCAAATGAAGGGGGAGGGGGGGGAATGTATTATTTCCCACTTGCAGTGGGCTTTCCAGATACCTTTTCAACAGAGCTAAACTGAGAGCGTCTAAGTACGTTTAACAGTTTTATACTGAATTTTTATATCAGTATCTGTGCATCTTATTCTTTATAGTAGTGTCTATTACATGCAGTTATATGAAAATGAGTGTATACTGTCCCTTTAAACTGAACTCTTTTTTTTTTTTAACAGGATATGTAATAAATTATTGTGAAGTTCATTTGTTTTTATTCACATTATCTGATCAAATTTACACGTATTTTGTTTTAATGATTATAAGTCTTAAAGGACCACTAAAGTCAAAATTAAACTTGATCATGATTCAGATACAGCACACAATTTTAAACAACTTTCCAATTCACCAACTCCTACTATTGGCTGGTGGCTGTCACATGTTACAGTGTAAAAGGAAAATAAAACTAACTTAGAAATTTGTCAGAAAAAAAATCTACTACTCATGCGAAATTTTGTTTATATTAAGAGATTTTCAATTCTGAGAACTGGAATTGCACCCTGCAGACTTAATGCTAGTTTAAAGAAAATAAATATGATTGGAACGTCTTAAGAGTTGGCTCTCCCTGAAAGATAGAGGCATGGTTTGGGAATGTTACATTGTTGCTATGGGAAGGGTGGGCCTAAAGCTTACTATAAAAGATCTTCCTCTTTCATTCATGGATTATGTCCTGGTTTCCCCTCCCCCCCTTTATATAATGTCTTTTCCTCCTTCTCAGGTGCATGGGAATGACGGCATGGAGTAACAGACTTCCATAGGGTTGTTGTCTAATGCTGTTGGGGGGTGTATGGTCAGTCGACCTAGCCTGTTCTGTGAGCGGTAATTTTGTCTCCCTTAGGAGGCCGAGATGTGTTACATCTCGGGACTCATTAGACCTTAATAGATTTGGAGAGTATTATATATTCACATCCTAGCTGGCGGTGTCAGAGCTCATTTGGTGATGTTCAAAGATCGAAAGGGAGCAAGTGCTGAGCTAATGGGAGGGGCAAGATGCTGCAGGTCGGAGCCTGGAGCACCCCATCCCTCTGCTGACCCATGGCTCCTGAGGGTGTCTTGTAGGGATGATGGTGTAGCCCGGCAGGGGCTTCCCAAAAAGAGACTTACCTGGGCCCTGACCTGCTATGTGGGGATATAGTATTCTAACTGCCTTCCTATTTAAAACCCTATTTCTGTTTAAGAAAAGTGTAGTTTTTATATGCCTGATTTTTGGAGATGTTCAAATTAATAAATGCAACCGTTCCAGCCTTCATCCAACGCAGGTGTTATGTTGTTATTTGTCTGTGTTATGTTTTAAGCTACTATCTATAATGGGAGGGTTTGATCCTTATGGTATATGAAACCCAAAACATTTATTTTGTAATTCAGACAGAACATACCATTTAAAAAAAGTTTCCAATTGTGAAGAGATACCTAGGTAGGTGTCTGGAGCACTACATGACAGGAAATAGTGCTGCTATTTAGTGCTCTTGCAAATGGATAGCATTCTTGCAAAACTGCTGCCATATAGTGCTCAAGAAATGGGCAGGCTCTTAAGCTTTCGTCCCTGGTTTTCAACAAAAGATACAAAGAGAATGAAGAAAAATTGATAATAGAAGTAAATTAGAAAGTTGTTTAAAACCACATGCTCTATCTGAATCATGAAATAAACATTTTGGGTTTCCTATCCCTTTAAATGGATAGGAAAGTCAAAATTAAACTTTCATGATTCAGATAGAGCATGTGATTTTTAAGACACATTTACATTCACTTCTATTTTTAAATGTACTTTCTTCACTTTTTATCCTTTTTGAAAAATACTATGTTCATCCTACTCTATTGGGAGCTAGCTGATGATTGGTGGCTATACACATTTGTCTCATGTTACTGGCTCACCAGATGTTTTCAGCTAGCTCCCAGTAGTGCATTGCTCCACTGGAGCTGACTTTAACATTATGTTAACTTCTTTGCAGGGATTAAAAAACACAGTTATATACAAGCAGTAGTCTTTAATAAAGTGCTCTACCATGCATAAATGTACATAAATGCCCCTAATCTGCCTCAGCAGGGGTGATCAGATAAGGAACTCCAAAACAATTCAATATTTGCTAACAGAATGTCAGCGGCAAGTCTTGTCTACTCCAGTAACAAGTCCATATTAGCGCCATCGAATAAGGCAAGTGGCTGTGGGGTGTTTGGCTGGTGGAAAACAATTGCAGCAAGCAAAGTGTTAATGCATTAATAAAATTTATAGTATGTTATAAAATAATAGAAGACCTAAATATAAATGTAACAAAGGACAAACTCATTTGTTTGTTCTATTTATTTCTGTGACATCACCAGATATGCAAACTGAGGCTCTAAATAATAGAAAAAGACGTATGAATACAGTGACAATGTTCTGTTTTACAGAGAGGTTTGTTGAAATCTTCTGCCTGCATAAGTGTAAAACAATAAGGTATTTTTTTTTTAAAATAAAATAGTGTAGGGTTACATTTAATTAATGTCTTACATTTTAAAGCACTATATACTAGATTCAGCCCACTGTTTTATTATCACATTTGTCACATGCAGTTATTTCAAAAGGACTTTATAATGTATTTTTTCCCTTAAAGTGATGGTAAATCCTAGCGTTTGTGAAACGCTAGTATTTACCATTGAAACAAATAAAGGGGACTTTCATTCATGAAGTATAAAATACTTCATGCTGAAAACTCCTTTATTTGTTTGCAGCGTTCGTCGCACTGAGCTGCTCAGGCAGCCCACGGCAGATCGCTGTTTGGCTGAGTGGTGACGTTTCCACCTCTTAGCCAATAGCCGTGCAAGAAATCAAAGTGTGCTAACCTGACATGAAACTTGAATATTTCACATAGCAGAGTATGTTCTGTTTTTCTTAAATACATATTTATATATTTGATTTTTTTTGTTATATATATATACAGTATATATTGAAAAAGTGTAACCAGCTCCTTGGATATACCAAAAGGCTCACGAGACAAAGGGGGCCGAACTAACAATATTGTCAGGTCACCTTAGTGCACGGGGTTCACAAATAATTAAATTGAAAAAATACAGATTAGCACTTAGGTGAACCAATCCAGCACTAGCTCATATATGAGCTAGTGCTGGATTGGTTCATCTAAGTTCTAATCTGTATTTATATATATATATATATATATATATATATATATATATATATATATATGTGTGTGTGTGTACAGATATATATATATATATATATATATATATATATATATATATATATACTGTATATAAAAAGAACATTGGAATGTGAAATATTTACAGTAAATACATAAACACTTTATTAAAAATTAATATTGCATAAATATAATTTTACAAGTTTTCAGCTACTTGACTGCAAAGGGCTCCAATGCACTTATATATATGTCTATATATGTATACATAAATAGTTATGTGTATAAATACATATGTACACATATATAAACATATATACATACACATATATATACATATTTAGACATGTGTTGTGTATGTATGTATCTCTATTCCACTAACACTTGAGACGTCATATCTGAGCCCTTATAACTTTTTTATGCACATTTTTTTTATTTTTTTATTAGACAGTGTTGTTATGAGTGCAAATGTACTGTTGGTGTATTTTTGATGTTAACCAGAGCATTGAAGTTGTACTATCCCGACGTACGTTAAATTTAGCATAAGTGAACGCGTTTAGTTTCAACTTTTAATACATGCGCTACTTACGACGTTCAGAAACAGCCGTGAAAAACCCCTTATGGCTCGCACGCAACAGTTATCCAGTGACTTGTAATCTAGACCTTTGATGGTTAGTAATATGAATAAGATGCCAGGATCCAAGAGTTACTTGAGATCAGATACTGCAGAAGAAATCCCACAAATTATCATGAAATATTCTGTTGCATAGTTTCTCTTTCATCTTTGCTGAAATAAAATATAAGCAGAGTGTTTATGATATTGTTTATGGTGCTCTATAAACATCCTAAATTGCACCTAAGCAGTTTTTAAATCCAAATGAATGTGGATAATTAGCCTTGGTTTCACTCAGTATTTGCTGAATCATGTTGATAGGGAATCACAGTATTTGCTCTAAGTGCTTTAAATGGTGCATTATAATTTATTCTTTGGACATTATCCACCCATAGGCATTGTTTTAAATATTAGTATAATGCATTCCTTGTTTTTTTTATTCAGTTTCACTCACCATAGAAACATAGATTTTGATGGCAAATCATAGGCCAAACACTTTTATATTATGACTTATAGCCTAGATGTCAAATATTTTACAATTATTTTAAAAATCCTAGCACACAATATGGTTGTCATTGTTTTCTTTGTTTTTATCCTTTTGTTTTGACATTTTAAAGGGACATGGTACTCACATTTCTGTCATAAATATAAAAGAGCAGCAACTGAATATGTTTTGATAGGGGCTTCATTGTTAGATGGTTATTTGTAATTGGAAGAATGTGTAGGGGGTTAGATTGTGGGAGGGTATTTGTGATGAGGGAGGGACCATATGGTGGAGGGATTGTGTAAATGGGATGTCTGTGGTGCTAAGAAATTATTTAGTTGAGATGTTTGTGGTGGGAAGAGATTGTGTAGAAGGGATGTTTGTGGTGGGAAGGGTTTGTATACATTTTTTGTGGTGGGAAGATATTGTGTAGAGGGGATGTTAGTAGTGAAAAGAGATTCTATTGTGGGGCTGTTTATGGTGGGAAGTGATTGTGTAGTGGTGATGTTTTTGGTGGGAAGGTGGGAAGCGATTGTCTAGTGGAGATGTTTGTGGTGGGAAGTGATTGTGTAGTGGTGATGTTTTTGGTGGGAAGAGATTGTGTAGTGGAGATGTTTGTGGTGGGAAGGTGGGAAGCGATTGTGTAGTGGAGATGTTTGTGGTGGGAAGTGATTGTGCAGTGGAGATGTTTGTGGTGGGAAGTGATTGTGTAGTGGTGATGTTTGTGGTGGGAAGTGATTATGTAGTGGTAATGTTTGTGGTAGGAAGAGATTGTGTAGTGGAGATATTTGTGGTGGGAAGGTGGGAAGAGATTGTTAGTGGAGATATTTGTGGTGGGAAGAGATTGTGTAGGGGAGATGTTTGTGGTGGGAAGGTGGGAAGTGATTGTGTAGTGGAGATGTTTGTGGTGGGAAGGTGGGAAGTGATTGTGTAGGGGAGATGTTTGTGGTGGGAAGAGATTGTGTAGTGGAGATGTTTGTGGTGGGAAGGTGGAAAGAGATTGTGTAGTGGGGATGTTTGTGGTGGGAAGAGATTGTGTAAGGGATATGTTTGTGGTGGGAAGTGATTGTGTAGTGGGGATGTTTGTGGCGGGAGGAGATTGTATAATGGAAATGTTTGTGATAAGAAGATATTGTGTAGGGGGAAGTTAGTGGTGAAAAGAGATTATGTAGTGGGGATGTTTGTGGTTTGGAAGTGCTTGTATAGGGAGATGTTTTGTTGGGAAGTGATTGCGTAGAGGGGGATTTTGTAGTTGGAATAGAGTGTAGAGAGATTTTTGTGGTGGGTTTGATTGTGTAGTGGTGATGTTTGTGGTGGGAAGGTGGGAAGAGATTGGGTAGTGGAGATGTTTGTGGTGGGAAGTGATTGTGTAGTGGTGATGTTTGTGGTGGGAAGTGATTATGTAGTGGTGATGTTTGTGGTGGGAAGAGATTGTGTAGTGGAGATATTTGTGGTGGGAAGGTGGGAAGAGATTGTTAGTGGAGATATTTGTGGTGGGAAGAGATTGTGTAGGGGAGATGTTTGTGGTGGGAAGGTGGGAAGTGATTGTGTAGTGGAGATGTTTGTGGTGGGAAGGTGGGAAGTGATTGTGTAGTGGAGATGTTTGTGGTGGGAAGAGATTGTGTAGTGGAGATGTTTGTGGTGGGAAGGTGGGAAGAGATTGTGTAGTGGAGATGTTTGTGATTAGGGTTAATAGTAGTAGCAGAGGGTTGTTTTATTGCTAATTAGAGTAAGGGCAGCTGATCCATTGAAATACAATGCTCCAGGTTTTATTCCATATTTTAGAGTATTAGAGTGTGTTGAGATCTCTTGCATTCTAGTCAATCAGATCCTATTTTATATTTTTATATTTATTTTAATGTTTGAGTTGCAGGTTTTTTTCACACAATCATAATTACTTCCTCATAATATTTTTCTAGCTCACTAACATTATAAAGCCATGTCTTGATTCTTTTCAAATTTGACTATTTTTGCCAATTTCATCATCTGGTATATTTTCTCACACTTCTTTATCTTAGTAAATTTATACTGTTCTAATTTATGCAGGTTATCTCCCTTTTTATGGCTTTTCGGTCTGATTCTCTAATCTCATTGTATTAATGGTATTTATTTTTATTGTTTCTTTGATTTCCTATCAAAATCTAAAACCTACTTGGTATCTGTAATACTTTAATGCCAGCTATTGATTGCCCTATATTAACTTTCACCTCTGCAACTAGCTTATTATTAACACTACTATCATTGTAAAACCAAAATCAATGATACTGTTATTTATGTAAATTGTTAATTCATCTTGTGACACATTGATTACTACATCAATTGTTAAACCTTTATTGCACTCTCACTACATCTCCTCAAGACCTGTATTTCATTTATTTCTTGATGCCTTCCATTTTGCACAGCAAACATTTTACATTTTCTAAAATAAATAAACAAATCAATAATAGACTTTTTATAGTTCTCTATCACAGATACTGCTTCTAAGGTAATGATTATTTGCACATTGTACAAAAAATAAATATCTCCCCTAATATTTATAGCTATCAGAGGCCTCAATTCCAATCTTTCCAAAATTCTCATTCTGTATTGAAAAAATAAGACTGTTTGCTAATTCTTTTTTTTTTTATCAAAACAATCACAATTTTAACAAGTCAAACACAGCCAAGCGTGATAACTCACACGATATTTGATGTTGATCACTGAAATATGAATTAATATACAAAAAAATAAAACTCATCTCCAGAATGCCCAGGCACTCTCACCAACTGACCAGGCTACACATCCTCAATATTGCTGGTCCAACTTGCTCTTTTCTCCTGAAAGTGTCCTCCTCTGCAAGTTTCAGCTATCAATATCTTGAAGTTATGTTTTCTTTGTGTTTTTAATTGATGGTGATCACGTGTTTAGTACAAATTTTTATTTAAACAATTTGGTCATCATCAAGAAGGACCGTTGCCATTGTTGGCATGGCCAGTGCCATATTGTGTCTTGCGTCCAAACAGGCGCAGATTGGTGGCCAATGTTATTATTGTTTATCCTATGGGGCCGATTTATCATCTTGTCTGGCGGACTTGATACGCTGTATAGCGATCATGTCTGCCAGACATCGATAAATGCCGACAGCATATGCTGACAGCATTTATCATTGCACAAGCAGTTCTGGTGAACTGCTTGTGCAATGCCGCCCCATGCAGATTTGTGGCCAAACGACCGCTAGCAGGGGTGTCAATCAACTCGATTGTATGTAATTGGGCGGATTAAGACTGCTGCTTCTTAACTCCTGTTTCCGGCGAGTATGAAGGCTTGCGCGGAAACAGGGGTATTTGGCCCCATTTGTGCCATGATAAATCAGCCCCTATGTGTGTTAAATTTGTGCGTGTTGAGCATTTATCAAGGGCCTTTGGTTGATGATTTTGCTGTGTTCCTACATGAATGATAACTTGTGGTTGGGTGGATTTTGATCTCCGCAGTGGATGCTGTCCATGCATTGTATGAGTAACTTTTTTGATATCCGATCTCACGTTTTGAAATAGAAGAATAGTATTATTGTTAGCATTGTGATTTTTCCCATGTCAATTAAAAGACTTACTGGGAGCTGAAAAACAGCCAAAAAACATGATTGTCTAGATTAAAGGGACAGTCAACACCAGAATTTGTGTTGTTTAAAAATAAAGATAATCCCTTTATTACCCATTCCCCAGTTTTGCACAACCAACACAGTTATATTAATATACTTTTCTTCTGTTAAGTGTGATCAGTCCACGGGTCATCATTACTTCTGGGATATTACTCCTCCCCAACAGGAAGTGCAAGAGGATTCACCCAGCAGAGCTGCATATAGCTCCTCCCCTCTACGTCACTCCCAGTCATTCTCTTGCACCCAACGACTAGATAGGATGTGTGAGAGGACTATGGTGATTATATTTAGTTTTATATCTTCAATCAAAAGTTTGTTACTTTAAAATAGCACCGGAGTGTGTTATTACCTCTCTGGCAGAGTTTGAAGAAGAATCTACCAGAGTTTTTGCTATGATTTTAGCCGGAGTAGTTAAGATCATATTGCTGTTTCTCGGCCATCTGAGGAGAGGTAAACTTCAGATCAGGGGACAGCGGGCAGATGAATCTGCATAGAGGTATGTAGCAGCTTTTATTTTCTGACAATGGAATTGATGAGAAAATCCTGCCATACCGATATAATGTCATGTATGTATACTTTACACTTCAGTATTCTGGGGAATGGTACTTCACTAGAATTACACTGTAAGAAGTACATAAAGCTGTTTAATAACTAGAAATTATGTTTAACGTTTTTGCTGGAATGTAAAATCGTTTTCATTTGCTGAGGTACTGAGTGAATAAATGTTTGAGCACTATTTTTCCACTTGGCAGTTGCTTAATCTTTTTTCTGACAGTTTCTGTTCTCTCTCACTGCTGTGTGTGAGGGGGAGGGGCCGTTTTTTGGCGCTTTTGCTACGCATCAGATATTTTCAGTCAGCAGCTCATTGTATTTCCTGCATGATCCGGTTCATCTCTACAGAGCTCAGGGGTCTTCAAAACTTATTTTGAGGGAGGTAATTTCTCTCAGCAGAGCTGTGAGAATTATAGTTGACTGAGATAAAAAACGTTTATTCCTGCTTTCAGAATTTGTTATCTTTGCTAATGGGATTAAACCTTTGCTAAAGTTGTGTTGTTTACAGGGATTGAGGCTATAACTGTTTCAATTTATTAATTTTCAACTGTCATAGATCTTCTGTGCTTCTTAAAGGCACAGTACGTTTTTAATATTATTCTAATTGAATTGTATTCCAAGTTGCAAGTTTATTTGCTAGTGTGTTAAACATGTCTGATTCAGAGGATGATACCTGTGTCATTTGTTGCAATGCCAAAGTGGAGCCCAATAGAAATTTATGTACTAACTGTATTGATGCTACTTTAAATAAAAGTCAATCTGTACAAATTGAACAAATTTCACCAAACAACGAGGGGAGAGTTATGCCGACTAACTCGCCTCACGTGTCAGTACCTGCATCTCCCGATCGGGAGGTGCGTGATATTGTAGCGCCGAGTACATCCGGGCGGCCATTACAAATCACATTACAGGATATGGCTACTGTTATGACTGAAGTTTTGGCTAAATTACCAGAACTAAGAGGTAAGCGTGATCACTCTGGGGTGAGAACAGAGTGCGCTGATAATATTAGGGCCATGTCAGACACTGCGTCACAGGTGGCAGAACATGAGGACGGAGAACTTCATTCTGTGGGTGACGGTTCTGATCCAAACAGACTGGATTCAGATATTTCAAATTTTAAATTTAAACTGGAAAACCTCTGTTTATTACTAGGGGAGGTGTTAGCGGCTCTGAATGATTGTAACACAGTTGCAATACCAGAGAAAATGTGTAGGTTGGATAAATATTTTGCGGTACCGGCGAGTACTGAGGTTTTTCCTATACCTAAGAGACTTACTGAAATTGTTACTAAGGAGTGGGATAGACCCGGTGTGCCGTTCTCACCCCCTCCAATATTTAGAAAAATGTTTCCAATAGACGCCACCACATGGGACTTATGGCAAACGGTCCCTAAGGTGGAGGGAGCAGTTTCTACTTTAGCTAAGCGTACCACTATCCCGGTGGAGGATAGCTGTGCTTTTTCAGATCCAATGGATAAAAAATTAGAGGGTTACCTTAAGAAAATGTTTGTTCAACAAGGTTTTATATTGCAACCCCTTGCATGCATTGCGCCGATCACGGCTGCAGCGGCATTCTGGATTGAGTCTCTGGAAGAGAACATTAGTTCAGCTACTCTGGACGACATTACGGACAGGCTTAGAGTCCTTAAACTAGCTAATTCATTCATTTCGGAGGCCGTAGTACATCTTACTAAACTTACGGCGAAGAATTCAGGATTCGCCATTCAGGCACGCAGGGCGCTGTGGCTAAAATCCTGGTCAGCTGATGTTACTTCTAAGTCTAAATTGCTTAATATACCTTTCAAAGGGCAGACCTTATTCGGGCCCGGGTTGCAAGAGATTATCGCTGACATTACAGGAGGTAAAGGCCATGCCCTGCCTCAGGACAAAGCCAAAGCTAAGACTAGACAGTCTAATTTTCGTTCCTTTCGTAATTTCAAAGCAGGAGCAGCATCAACTTCCTCTGCACCAAAACAGGAAGGAGCTGTTGCTCGCTACAGACAAGGCTGGAAACCTAACCAGTCCTGGAACAAGGGCAAGCAGACCAGGAAACCTGCTGCTGCCCCTAAAACAGCATGAATTGAGGGCCCCCGATCCGGGATCGGATCTAGTGGGGGGCAGACTTTCTCTCTTCGCCCAGGCTTGGGCAAGAGATGTCCAGGATCCCTGGGCGCTAGAGATAATATCTCAGGGATACCTTCTGGACTTCAAATACTCTCCTCCAAGAGAGAGATTTCATCTGTCAAGGTTGTCAACAATCCAGACAAAGAAAGAGGCGTTTCTACGCTGCGTACAAGAGCTCTTGTTAATGGGAGTAATCCATCCAGTTCCACGATCGGAACAGGGACAGGGGTTTTACTCAAATCTGTTTGTGGTTCCCAAAAAAGAGGGAACTTTCAGACCAATCCTGGACTTAAAGATCCTAAACAAATTCCTAAGAGTTCCATCGTTCAAGATGGAGACTATTCGGACAATTTTACCTATGATCCAAGAGGGTCAGTACATGACCACTGTAGATTTAAAAGATGCTTACCTTCACATACCGATTCACAAAGATCATTACCGGTACCTAAGGTTTGCCTTCCTAGACAGGCATTACCAGTTTGTGGCTCTTCCATTCGGATTGGCTACAGCTCCAAGAATCTTCACAAAGGTTCTGGGTGCTCTTCTGGCGGTACTAAGACCGCGGGGAATCTCGGTAGCTCCATACCTAGACGACATTCTGATACAAGCTTCAAGCTTTCAAACTGCCAAGTCTCATACAGAGTTAGTACTGGCATTTCTAAGGTCACATGGATGGAAGGTGGACGAAAAGAAAAGTTCACTCGTTCCACTCACAAGAGTTCCCTTCCTGGGGACTCTTATAGATTCTGTAGAAATGAAGATTTACCTGACAGAGGACAGGCTAACAAGACTTCAAAGTGCTTGCCGCACCCTTCATTCCATTCAACACCCGTCAGTGGCTCAATGCATGGAGGTAATCGGCTTAATGGTAGCGGCAATGGACATAGTACCCTTTGCACGCTTACACCTCAGACCACTGCAACTGTGCATGCTAAGTCAGTGGAATGGGGATTACTCAGACTTATCCCCTTCTCTGAATCTGGATCAAGAGACCAGAAATTCTCTTCTATGGTGGCTTTCTCGGCCACATCTGTCCAGGGGGATGCCATTCAGCAGACCAGACTGGACAATTGTAACAACAGACGCCAGCCTTCTAGGTTGGGGTGCCGTCTGGAATTCTCTGAAGGCTCAGGGACAATGGAGTCAGGAGGAGAGTCTCCTGCCAATAAACATTCTGGAATTGAGAGCAGTTCTCAATGCCCTCCTGGCTTGGCCCCAGTTGACAACTCGGGGGTTCATCAGGTTTCAGTCGGACAACATCACGACTGTAGCTTACATCAACCATCAGGGAGGGACAAGAAGCTCCCTAGCTATGATGGAAGTATCAAAGATAATTCGCTGGGCAGAGTCTCACTCTTGCCACCTGTCAGCAATCCACATCCCGGGAGTGGAGAACTGGGAGGCGGATTTCTTAAGTCGTCAGACTTTTCATCCGGGGGAGTGGGAACTTCATCCGGAGGTCTTTTCCCAAATACTTCGACGTTGGGGCAAACCAGAGATAGATCTCATGGCGTCTCGACAGAACGCCAAGCTTCCTCGTTACGGGTCCAGATCCAGGGATCCAGGAGCAGTCCTGATAGATGCTCTGACAGCACCTTGGGACTTCAGGATGGCTTACGTGTTTCCACCCTTCCCGTTGCTTCCTCGATTGATTGCCAGAATCAAACAAGAGAGAGCATCAGTGATTCTAATAGCACCTGCGTGGCCACGCAGGACTTGGTATGCAGACCTGGTGGACATGTCATCCTGTCCACCTTGGTCTCTACCTCTGAAACAGGACCTTCTGATACAGGGTCCCTTCAAACATCAAAATCTAACTTCTCTGAAGCTGACTGCTTGGAAATTGAACGCTTGATTTTATCAAGACGTGGGTTTTCTGAGTCAGTTATTGATACCTTAATACAGGCTAGGAAACCTGTTACCAGAAAGATTTACCATAAGATATGGCGTAAATACCTATATTGGTGTGAATCCAAAGGTTACTCTTGGAGTAAGGTTAGGATTCCTAGGATATTGTCTTTTCTACAAGAAGGTTTAGAAAAGGGTTTATCTGCTAGTTCATTAAAGGGACAGATCTCAGCTCTGTCCATTCTGTTACACAAACGTCTGTCAGAAGTTCCTGACGTCCAGGCTTTTTGTCAGGCTTTGGCCAGGATTAAGCCTGTGTTTAAAACTGTTGCTCCACCATGGAGTTTAAACCTTGTTCTTAATGTTTTACAGGGCGTTCCGTTTGAACCCCTTCATTCCATTGATATAAAGTTGTTATCTTGGAAAGTTCTATTTTTAATGGCTATTTCCTCGGCTCGAAGAGTCTCTGAATTATCAGCCTTACATTGTGATTCTCCTTATTTGATTTTTCATTCGGATAAGGTAGTTCTGCGTACTAAACCTGGGTTCTTACCTAAGGTAGTTACTAACAGGAATATCAATCAAGAGATTGTTGTTCCTTCTTTATGCCCAAATCCTTCTTCGAAGAAGGAACGTCTACTGCACAACCTGGATGTAGTCCGTGCTCTAAAATTTTACTTACAGGCAACTAAGGAATTTCGACAAACGTCTTCTCTGTTTGTCGTTTACTCTGGGCAGAGGAGAGGTCAAAAAGCTTCTGCTACCTCTCTTTCTTTTTGGCTTCGTAGCATAATTCGTTTAGCTTATGAGACTGCTGGACAGCAGCCTCCTGAAAGAATTACAGCTCATTCTACTAGAGCTGTGGCTTCCACTTGGGCCTTCAAGAATGAGGCCTCTGTTGAGCAGATTTGCAAGGCTGCAACTTGGTCTTCGCTTCATACTTTTTCCAAATTTTACAAATTTGACACTTTTGCTTCATCGGAGGCTATTTTTGGGAGAAAGGTTCTTCAGGCAGTGGTTCCTTCTGTATAAAGAGCCTGCCTATCCCTCCCGTCATCCGTGTACTTTTGCTTTGGTATTAGTATCCCAGAAGTAATGATGACCCGTGGACTGATCACACTTAACAGAAGAAAACATAATTTATGCTTACCTGATAAATTCCTTTCTTCTGTAGTGTGATCAGTCCACGGCCCGCCCTGTTTTTAAGGCAGGTAAATATTTTTTAATTTATACTCCAGTCACCACTTCACCCTTGGCTTTTCCTTTCTCGTTGGTCCTTGGTCGAATGACTGGGAGTGACGTAGAGGGGAGGAGCTATATGCAGCTCTGCTGGGTGAATCCTCTTGCACTTCCTGTTGGGGAGGAGTAATATCCCAGAAGTAATGATGACCCGTGGACTGATCACACTACAGAAGAAAGGAATTTATCAGGTAAGCATAAATTATGTTTTTACCTCTGTAATTATCTTGTATCTAAGCTTCTGCTGACTGCCCGCTTATTTCAGTTCTTTTGACAGACATGCAGTTTAGCCAATCAGTGCTCACTCCTAGGTCACTTTACGTGCATGAGCTCAATGTTATCTATATGAAACATGTGAACTAATGCCCTCTAGTGGTCAAAATGTATTCAGATTAGAGGCAGTCTTCAAGGTCTAAGAAATTAGCATTTGAACCTCCTAGTTTTAGCTTTCAACTAAGAATACCAAGAGAACAAAGCAAAATTGGTGATAAAAGTAAATTGGGAAGTTGTTTAAAATTGCATGCCCTATTTAAAACATGAAAGTTTTTTTGGACTTGACTGTCCCTTTAAAATCAACCCCATAATTAGTAGATTTTTAACCGGACACTTTGCTTCCATTCTGGCCTCTCTAAATTGTTTCATAGTGTTGTACCATGCTAAGGAGATGTGAATAAGGCTTAAACATGCTAAATAAATGCCATCATTGCTAAATTATTATTTTTTTCTCTTGTACTCTGGGATGATCTGTTTCACAGCTGAAAAAAACATAAGTAAAAAAGTAACATTTGTGCTTACTTTCAGGGCACAGCAAGCTGCTATTATTAAAGGGACATTAAAGACTTTGATATTGTAATATAAAACTTTACAATATGCTTCCACTATTTATTTTGCCCCCCTTTCCTCTAATTTAATTCTGAAAAATGTGGGCTTTCCATTCCACTCAAAAATGAAATTGCGCTCCTCTAACTTCTTTCTGCCCAGGCTGGAGGACTCCCAGACTACACTTATATCATTAGCTTTTCTCCCTCATGCTAGACCTTCTGACCTACCAGGTGAGTTACCCACACATCCCCTATACAGAGAGAGCCTACATTCTTGACTTATATAGCAGGAGCTGAAATATTTATGTCAAATTTAGGAGCCAGCAAAGTTACTCATCCCATATACAGAGATAACCTAACTGCTTGGATGCACATACAAAAAAAAACTTGGAGTGTTCTACGACACCTCAACATTTTCACTACAATCATCTTTTTGTTTATTTTCATATCAGGCACTACATTTCACAGATACTAGCAGAGACATCATTATTTTGGGATCCCTCTCCATTACACCCCATTTATACAATGTATAAAACCGGTACATATACTATTTCCCCCATCTACCAATTGAACACTTTTGTTTCCTATACACAAAAAGTCATCCTTCACACCTGGAACAAAACTGTGGAATGTGTACTCTCCATGGAACAGGTATACTGTAACCTCAATAGATTCTGGGCAGCTACACTGGCTAAGACCTTAGAGAGTCTTACATTAGGGTACTATACCAGGATTACCTGACCCCAAGCAGGTTGTATAAGTGGCATCAAAATTTTACTAATGTGTGTGGAAAGTGTTCATTTTCTGACCCTACCTTAATTGCCCTAAGATACGCTCCTTTTGGAGTCGGGTTTGCTACTGGCTGTCTATAGTGTTTAATTGTAAGGTACAGCTTTCTCTTGCAGTTAATACCCTTTTTGATAGCACCTTGCCTAAAAGAGGAACAGGCACATTTTATACTATTACGCTCTTGCTCACCAGAAAATGTGTTAATAATGATTGGTTAAAAAAGGTGACATCTACTAATGGCAATGTCAACACTTCTTCCTCATTCATAGTGGACAGCACTCATCTTCTTAGAAGATTTCTTGACAAATGGAAACATTACTTATAAATGTTTGATTTATATAGCAGGAGTTGATATATTTATGTCAAATTTAGGAACCAGCAAAGAATTGAAGAGATAACCAAGGCACCCGAAAGTCAGACAAAAATGTTGGTATAATAATATGTGTAAAATAATCCAAAAACTTGTCAGTCATTGGGGCACAAATACAATAAAATGCCTATACATAAAATTACATGGCTGCACTCCTGAACTATTAATACGTATAACCAAAAAAAAAGAATGCTCAGGACTTAATTCCCCTCTAGTATAAGGGAGAACATTCAATATGTCAAAAAATATATATAAAGCCCCCACACTCTATCAAATGCAAAAAATACAGTTTTACTAAACCTATATCACAGGTATTATCAAACAATACTGTGCAATATACCACTCATAAAAACTCTTAGACTGGGCGTTCCCAGGCTCAATAAAATCCCTGAGCCAATCTCTAGTGAATCAAATCACAGTATGTAAATGTTACAAAATGTAATGCAATATTGCAAAGAAATTTCAAAGTATCCAAACTGAATATATCTATGATTTTAGAATATCCACCGTGGGTTCTTAGTATTTAAGAATTAAATGCTGAAATGGGTACTTTCAAAGACAGTCTGCCCAGTGCACAGGTGAAATGGTATTGACACGTATGACATCCATCAGCATTGTATAATCCCATGGCATATATTGAACCATGTGTCAGTCGCCTAGATAGTTATGTAGTGTAAACACGGCTTGCTCTTAACACATAGCACACAAAAATAATATTGATGTCTCAAGGTATGTCACTGTTGTCCAGCACTTAAAGGGACATGAAACCCACATTTTTTCTTTCATGATTTAGAAAGAGAATGCAATTTTAAACATCTTTCTAATTTACTTCTATTATCTCATTTGTTTTATTCTCTTGATATTCTTTGCTGAAAAGCATATCTAGATATGCTCAGTAGCTGCTGATTGGTTGCTGCACATAGAAGCCTTGTGTGATTGGCTCACCCATGTGCATTGCGTTTTCTTCAACTAAGGATATCTAAAAAATGAACCAAAATAAATAATAGAAGTAAATTGTAATGTTGTTTAAATTTGTATTCTCTATCTGAATCATGAAAGAAAGATTTTGGGTTTAGTGGACCTTTAAGGAATAACTCCCGCTGGTGATGTCAACAAGCAGTCATAACCGCATTTAAGGCTTGCGTAGCCAATATATTTTAAAGCGATTTAGCCCCTTCTCTTGTTTGAAAGTGCTACACTGGTATCCAGTATTTTTAGGAGTACTTCCCACCAATGTTTTATGGAGTTTCTGTTACTACATCAAAAGTTTGCAAAACAGATGTACTGTATATTAAAGCGATCTCAACCCTTCCGTAGTTGACCTCTGCTTATACGTATCAAGTGCAAAGCCGTGTCATCCCAAGCAGGGCAGCTTTCCTTCAAGTCCTGTGCTCCCTGAACATCTCACGGACTGGATATATATATAAACTTGTGTGTTAGTCATTGGGAGGGGGGCAAAAAATAAAATACCTATACGCACAGATAGATAGATAAGTTGGACATTTACCTTATTTTCTTGGTATCCTTTATTGAAAAGCCTATGTAGGTAGGCTCAGTAACAGCAGTGCACTGCTGGGAGCTGTCTGCTGATTGGTAGCTGCATATATATACCTCTTGCCATTGGCTTACCTGATGTGTTCAGCTAGCTCCCAGTAGTGCATTGCTTCAACAAGGATAACAAGAGAATGAAGAACATTTGATAATAGAAGTTAATTGGAAAGCTGTTTAAATTGTATGCTCTACCTGAATCATAAAAAAAAAAAGTGGGTTTAATTTTCCTTTAATGTGCTTATATCCTCATATGGAGCAGAATAGGAGTGTTCCAGGGCTGCTATTTTATTTAACCAATTTGAAGAAGTTAATTGCATAATAAAATAAAACTTTTTTATGTATAAAAATGACACCATTTCATTTTTATAGGATTATATATATATATATATATATATATATATATATATATATATATATATATATATAGTGGATATAAAAAGTCTACACACCCCTGTTAAAATGTCAATATATATATATATATATATATATATATAATATTTACTCACATTTTGGTTGCTTTAAAACAATTTTTACCAGTGTCAAATATAGAGTAGAACAATACAGTTACAATAAAGTATACACCAGTTGGGACTGGGTATGATATAAATTCCCAAATGAAAACAGAATACTCAATTTATTTTTATCTAGACCAAATGAGGCAAAGGAATCAAGGAGAGAAAGGGAGCCTTTGCCCAGTGGCTGCATGGCAATCATAATGACTGAATTGTTGCCAGTAGAGTATAATAAGCAGAATATATTTTTATAAAACTTTGGTTAATGTTTTTTTACTGAAATCCCAACAGTTAAATGTTTTCTTATGATGGCTTATCTTATTTTTTGTCTCAGTGATACATATCATGCTCTTATAGCCTTTTTTTATGTAGGATAAGGATACCCATAATTACATTAAGAAAAACAAATAAATAACTTGATAATATCTATTTTAAAAAAGAAAACCAAATGCCCTGCACGCACTTTGTTCATATGTCAGGTTTTATAGCAACTTAAAGGGACACTGAACCCAAATGTTTTCTTTTGTGATTCAGATAGAGCATGCAATTTTAAGCAACTTTCTAATTTACTCCTATTATCAAATTTTCTTCATTCTCTTGGTATCTTTATTTGAAATGCAAGAATGTAAGTTTAGATGTCGGTACATTTTTGGTGAACAACCTTGGTTGTCCTTGCTGATTGGTGGATAAATTCATCCACCAATAAAAAAAGTGCTATCCAGAGTTCTGAACCCCAAAAAAAGCTTAGATGCCTTAATTTTCAAATAAAGATAGCAAGAGAACGAAGAAAAATTGATAATAGGAGTAAATTAAAAAGTTGCTTAAAATTGCATGCTCTATCTGAATCACAAAAGAAAAAAAATTGGGTTCAGTGTCCCTTTAAAAAACAACAACTTCTTAATATGTTTTTTTTATGGCAGAAAAATAATATATCTTTGTATAATTTCTAAAAGGTTGATAGTTAAAAAAATGTTCCTTTTACTTATTTCTAATTTTAGAGATATCTTTTAGTTGCATTTTTTAATAAATGCATATTTTGAGCACAAAAAGAGTTCCCAGTAGATGATCTAGAATCTTATATTCATATAATACTATTTCTTACCTTTTTTTTCCCCTCTATCCTCAAGAGTATTTCTTCTTGTAGGGTATTTTGCTAGAGTTAGTTAAGAAATATCCTAAACTAGGAAAGTGAATTTGCTTTAATATAAATCCACTTGTGGGCTGGGACTTTTAAACACAGAAGGCTTTGACACATTTTCTAATGTTACTAGTAAACATATTGAAAAGAATAACTTAACTATTTCCTTTAAAATGTATGAATACAAATTCAACCTGTTCTTAATAATCTTGCTTGTGCAACCTTTCTGTTATTGGGCTTCCGTCTACCTGAGAGAATAAACCTTTTATTATTTGAAGAGAATATCATATACTTTTTTTTTTGTTATTATTTGGTGAAAAAGAATATGCACATATCTTTCATTACCAAGAGCTAACTGGTAATTGGTGGCTACGCACATTTGTCTATTAGCATTGGCTCACCAGATGTTTTCAGCTTCCTGTAGTGCATTGCTGCCATGAAGCTGACTTTATCTTTGTGTTTAAACCCTTTGCAAGCAATAATGCTAAAATAAATAAATAAGGGCATTTTATTTTTTCACTTTTAAATCCCTTGAAGGGACAGTCAAGTCCAAAATAAACTTTCATGATTTAAATAGGGCATGTCATTTTAAACAACTTTCCAATTTACTTTTATCACCAATTTTGCTTTGTTCTCTTTGTATTCTTAGTTGAAAGCTAAACCTAGGTAGGCTCATATGCTAATTTCTTAGACCTTGAAGGCAGCCTCTTATCTGAAGACATTTTGACCGTTTTTCACCACTAGAGGGGGTTAGTTCGTGTGTGTCATATAGATAACACTGCGCTCATGCACATGGAGCTACCTACCTAGAAATCAGCACTGATTGGCTAAAATGCAAGTCTGTCTAAAGAACTGAAATAAGGGGGCAGTTTGCAGAGGCTTAGATACAAGGTAATCACAGAGGTAAAAAAGTGTATTAATATAACAGTGTTGGCTATGCAAAACTGGGGAATGGGTAATAAAGGGATTATCTATCTTTTTAAACAACAACAATTCTAGTGCTGACTCTCCCTTTAATGTCTCTTTTATATCTAAAAAAAAAATTACCTCAAAAGATTATTTTATCAAGACTTGAAGAAGAATACTGTGGATTTTGGAAAAATCTTTTCCTTATATAGGAATAGCTTTCAATTGCTCCTCTAAATTGAGCATTCCCAGACTATTTGTGACATAAAACTCTGTTACAAAAACAAGATTTTATTGCAGATATTCTATACATTTGGGAACAAAGGATACTATAACCTGGGATCTATGTCTATGTTGTGCTAAACCTGCCAACGTGATACACTATATTGTTTACTCTAAGCTATGGATTAAAATTAGCAGAATTGTCTAACCAAATGATAAGGGCTATGGTAATATGTAAATCTTTCCCGTGGATGTGCCTCCTACTAGAGCACAATGTAGGACTGCTCTTCCATAACACAAACGACCACTGCTCTGAGTTGAGTTTATCTCTGTTTATTTAATTTGATGTCATTATTTCCTGTAACCATTGGCCTGCATATCTATGTCATTACTGCTGTTTTGTTAACAACTACTTGCATAACTGCATTCTCTGTACACCTGTTTGAAAACTCAATATATAACAGTTGAATACAAAAAAAAACCCTCTGCTACAATCAATATAAATTTCCTTGTAATGTACACTGTAATGTACGCTAATTTATTGTGCGCCTGTAAATGGGGAAATTCTCCCGGTTACGGGCTTGCGATAAATAACCAGCCATTATTTTTTAACATTGGCTGGTCTGCTGCCTTTGAGGCTGTGGTCTGCAATCCGCCTGATCCTATATAATCGGCTATGATTGACACCCCTTGCTAGCTGACAAAAGCTGTATGGAGATACTCTACGCCTGTCATCCCCAAGCGCCTCTCTATAGTGAAAGCCCATGGGCAATGGGGGTGCCGTGACTGCGCTCGTCAAGCTGTATGTCCAAATACGCATCTGCGAGCTCGACCATGTAGACACCAGCACATGCATGCCAGTGGCTCCCAGGCTCCTGGGTTTGTCGAACCCTGGCTTAAAGGGATAGTCTAGTCAAAGTTAAACTTTCATGATTCAGATAGAACATGCAATTTTAAGCAAATTTCTAATTTACTCCTATAATCAATTTTTCCTTGTTCTCTTGGTATCTTTATTTGAAAAAGCAAGAATTTAAGCTTAAGAGCCCGCCCATTTTTGGTTCAGTACCTGGGTAGCACTTGCTAATTGGATGGCTACATTTTGACACTAATCAGCAAGCACTACCCAGGTGCTGAACCAAATATGATAATTCTTGCTTTTTCAAATAAAGATACCAAGTGAATGAAGAAAAAATGGTAATAGGAGTAAATTAGAAAGTTGCCTAAAATGGCATGCTCTAAATGACACATGAAAGTTTAAACTTGACTAGATTATCCCTTTAAAAATGTTTTACCTACCCTATGCTATTGAACATGAGGTAGGCTTACATTGTGTGTTCGCTTTTCCCCTTTCTAGCGGCTGAGTGTGATTGCGTCGAACATAAGCTGCAACTGTAAGGTAAAATTTAAAGTTTAAAAATGTTCTATAATATCATGATTTGATCCCATGATGTTGTGATCCTATTACATAGTTACTGTCAATGTTTCCATTGAAATTACAACAAGTTTTCTGCGTACTGGTCCTTAATTTTATTTATATACCGCTTGTGCAGTCATAACACAAATGGTTGTAAAAGCTTCTCTGGGATGCTCTTTGTTCAGAAATAGCAGACATGTTTTTTGGTAATTAAAAGGAAGCTAATTGCACATGGGCGCCACATTAAACATCTCTTGCTTTTGTTAAAATAAATAAGAATTCCTCATGCTTTGTAGACTAAAAGCCGAAAAGCAAAATCTGTAACATAGGTTTTCAATATGTTGAAAATTGCCTAAACCAGCTATTTGATTTGCAGCATTTGCAGGTTACAAAATTTTCTTTTATGCTTTTTAAACAACGTTCCAATTTACTTCCATTATCAAATGTTCTCTGTTCTTTTAGTTTCTTTTGTTGAGAGAGCGGCAAGGCACTACTGGGAGCTAGCTGAACACAACAGGTAAGCATATATGTGCAGCCACCAATCAGCAGCTAGCTCTCAGTAGTGCTATGCTATTACTGAGCCTACCTAGGAATTCTTTGCAACAAAAGATAACACAAGAGAATGCAGCTAATTTGATAACATTTTATAGTTGTTTAAAATTGCATGTTCTATCTAAATAATTTTGGGTTTCTTATCCCTTTAATATCATTTTAAAGGAACAATAAAGTCAAAATTAAACATTTAAAAAGAACATACAGTTTTAAACAACTTTCCAATTTACTTCTGTTATCAAAGTGCTGATTGGTGCTTAGGAATGTTCAAACGTCTACAGGTAGCTATCAGCAGTGTTTGCAACTATGTATAACATTACTATAAACATTGAGTGAGATTACATATGCAGCATAAATTTCAGCGCAAACGCTGAAACCCCCGTCACCCGTAAATTCACCTTGCAGATCGGGTGAATCACATAAACTGCGCTGGCAGATGATATACTGCTGTAAGTCGAACAAACCGGTGACGTTCAGAAATGTGCGGAAATACACATATCTGTCGTCGCAAGTGATTTACGGCAGTATATCATCTGTCGGCGCCTAAGTTAAAAACAAAAAAAGTGCAAAATACACCTAAAAATCAAACCGCTTCAAAAAAATTAAACCGACACGTCAAATCCCCTATATCCGCCATCCCCCCACATCACAACTACTAATAAAAGTAATAACTCCTAATCCGCCAACCCCCCACATCGCAATCTAACTAATTACACTATCAACCCCTAATCCGCCAACCCCCCACAACGCAAACTACCTAATAAAGTTATTTATCACCTAAACCGCCAACCCCCCACAACGCAATCTACCTATTAACACTATTAACCCCTAATCCGCTAACCCCCCACAACGCAAACTACCTAATAAAGTTATTAACACCTAAACCGCCAACCCCCCACAACGCAATCTACCTATTAACACTATTAACCCCTAAACCGCCAACCCCCTACAATGCAAAGTATTAATCTAATAACTAAGCCCCCTAACCTAACACACAATAAAATAAGTTACATGATACACATAGCTGACTTGGGTGAATACGCATGAGCATACATGGATCTGATGGGTCTTTATTTTGCGAGGATGCTATGTGGTATTGTGACATACAGGGAGAGCTCACTAGTACACTCCCATCACAGCTGTGAACCTATCAGTGGCTTGTTGTTGTTTAGCCGCCAACCAATGGGATGCCGGGGGGTGTGGCTGAACTTCACTGTGACCGGCTCCTCATATTGACAGATCATATAGGTGCAGTTAGATGTTCACGGCGATAGAGACACGCTAATGTCCTTGGTCACCTCGCTGAAAATCTGGAGTCAGATGCGAGTGAATGTGACTCAATATCATTGCGATCGGCCCAAATATGTAGATAGCGGTTTCCTTTTGTATAAATTTCGTTGGACTAGGTGTACACTTTTTCGTCATTTACAGTATAGAGGGGACACTAGTATGCTTGTACGGTATTTTTGTGTTTTAGGTTATCTGTCACTGCGATCAGCATGGTGAGTTTATTTGTGCACTCCCACTACCGCTGTGAGCCTATCAGGGGTTTGTTATTATTTTGGCACTTAGCCAATGTGAGTCAGGTAGGAGTGGCTGAACCTTACCGCGATCGTCTCTGCAAACTGTTAGATCACGCAAGCATAAAGAGATCTTGACCGTGATAGAGACAGCTTTGTGCTGCAGACTAGGGATATATTTGTTTCACATCGGTTTTGATTTATTTATATTTATATTTATCTAGGTGATGGTTTTTTTATTTGATCGTTCAGATCTAATACTGGCTGGGCATTATTTACTCCAATGGGGGCGTGTGTCTCCTGAAGTTGGAACGTTCCATTTGTGGGCTCCCACTACGCCAGGGATATATTTTCATGGACTATATATGAGGGATACATATATAATTTTTTTGTACACTTAAAGTTTGTTACACTATTGTTCACTTTAACATTTATTTATGATTGATATGCACTTGCTACACGAGTTTCATATTTAGCATGAGATATTCATTATAATAGCACATTTTTCTGTCAATTGGTACAGTCTTGAGGTGTTTGCACACGGCCTCCATTCATTGGTGGCCTCTCTAGGGGAGGGTTTAACAGGCCTTTATTAGTTTGTTTGTTTGTAGTTTCTGTTGGTCAGAGGAAGGGACGCTATCTGTCCCGAAACGTCACTAATAAATTTTGTTTGGATAAGTTATCTAAAGACCAGTGAGTGCTTTTCTCAATTTTGCTGATGAATTTTCCTACATAGCACCCTGGCAGTTGATGGTATTTGGTGAGAGTGCATATACCCCCGCTTGTTCCTGGCTGTATATATATATATATATCCCAAAAATAATTTTTACCGGTTTTTCCAAATATTGCATAATAGAGAATAGTGCAATGATGACATTATTATACCACATAAACATGTTTGAAAGAGTTTTTCTAATAGTACATTGTATGAATATAAGGGTGAAACACTATATCATCTCAGGCCATAGTAAATGGCACAAATATGTACTTATTGCTTGAGAGTAAGATTTAGCTTCAGCTGAACAATATACATGTGGATGTATGAGTAAGCACTATGGCATAACAAAATATAGGAAAATACTTGGAGATATACCTACTTTTGAGAGTATTAAAGTGAAAGTAAATCCTAGCATTTTACAAACGCTAGGATTTACTATTGAAACAAATAAAGGGGACTTTCATTCATGAAGTATAAGATACTTCATGTAGAAAGCTCTTTTATTTGATTGAATCGATCACCGTTTTTACCTGGTACAGCAGCCCACGGCAAAAAAAAAAAAAAAAAAAGGTCAAGAGGTGACATTTTCACCTCTTAGCCAATAGCCATGCGGTAAATCTGGCTCCCATGGGCGCCAAGCCGGATTTACCTCATGGTTATTGGCTAAGAGGTGAAAACGTCACCTCTTAGCCAAATTTTTATTCAACACAGAATAGTCATAATGACACTTAGCACTTAAATCAAACAACCATCTATCCCCCTGTAGGCATCCACAAGGGTTCAAGTAGTAGAAGTAAATAGTAAAGCCTTCAACCAAAAGATTTTAATATTGATAACCTATGTTTGGATACAACTAGGTACATAGTAAACTATATAATGACTGAACATAGAGGGGGAGTTTATTCGATAGCAGTAAAATAATGAATGGACTTTCAAATCTTAGCAATATTTTTATAAATAGTGATGCTGAATGAAGTACTAGTAGTAGGAATTAGTCAATATAATAGTAAGATAGCTTTTAGGGGAAAGAAACTGTAAATTAAACATTAATATAAAGTATCTAGAGTAGGTCACAGGATATATTTTCCTTAGCTTACTATGTAAGCTATATGGGTGAGGGGGGGTGAAATAAGATTAGTGATGGAGGTTCAGGAATCTGTGAAAAAAATAGCAAAGGAGCTAACCTATTATGTTCGCCGCAGTTGCTTGAAGCAAACACTGATACCCCAGTGGGTATTCTTCCACTTATAGCGAGCATTCAGATAGTATTACTTGTCAGACTTTAGTCTAAGGACTAGTTTTAGGACACTAAGAATATCTTATGGACTGGAGAGGGCATGGAATAGATGTTTGAGTAAAACGCAAATTAACATGCCTTTGCCAATTTAATAAACAGTTAGCTCAGTCAAGGGGATTACTACATGTATAGATTTTGTTAACTAATAATCCTTCATAGCAAATGGAAATACAAAGTAACAGATTTAACTAAATAGCAAGCCTCTTGCTACCAGTGAAAACCAAATATAACAGCTAATAGTATTGGACTGTAAGGTTGGGAACATAAGTACTATTTAATGATCAGATGGGATTATCTCAAGTATATGGCTACACAGTACTGCCCATAATGAGAGATATATCAGGGGGTTCTAAAAAAGGCAATGGTTGACTGGTAGATATAGATTGTAGGGTTGTTTGCAGCGGCATAAGGCTCCTAATAGTGGAGGGTAAAATGATCAAGACATGAATGGTATAGATCCTCAAACAATATAGGGAATTGCCTATCAGGTCATCTTATGATATATAGTTGTCGTACCGTCTAGTGGCATGTCATTCTAGAATATGTTGTTAGTCACGAGCTAGCCAGTAAAGTAGTTATACTCTCCTACTATAGTTTAATCTTAGTACAGAGATAGGCTGTTGGTGATGCATCAATTTATACAGCTCCTGTTTTCTTTCTATGAGTCAGCAATCAATATGTTGCACTGTCTCGGCCGCTGACAGTGCAGTGGTATTAGGAAGGAGGCAAATTTCTGCAGACTATCTGTAAAAATATGAACTATTATGATCCATAATATTAGACCAACAATATATATCCTAAGCAAATTTCTATATAGCATATCTCCGTAGAGTAGTAAATATATGGCATAATATATATTCTTAAGAACAAACAGTGGCCATCATGTCATTGATGAGTGAATATATATAATTGTAAACTAAGTAAAAGGCATATTTTTAATGGGGGGTAATTTGCATCTAAGCTTTAACCCAAGCAGCAGGCTTGTATTAATCAATGTAGAACATGAGCTGTTGAATAACCCATTTGACCATCATGCAGGGATAAGCATAAACGTAGTTTCAAACTAATATAGTATAAATATATCTGACGGAGAAATGGAACATCCCCCACAGTATACTAAAAATATCATTGCAGCCTTGAATTCTAGATAACTAGGCTGTCCAATTAAATGTATAACCCAAAAGAAACTTCTACAGACGTGTTAAACAAACTTGATTAGTATGAACGCAACCCAGAACTATCAAACCCGGGATAGACTTAACCATGAACAAACTCAGATTTTCAGTCCTACATATCCTTCATTCAACAATCTACTAGTAGTAGTAAAAGTTTCGGGATACAGAGACTACTAAACTAGTTTCCTCGCTGCATTGATACCGTCTAGCCCACTCCACATTTCAGAAGACCGCAGCTCACAGGTACAATAGGTTTCCCTCTAGGGCCCAGTGAGTTGGCGTCTAACGCTGGCATGTAAGATATAGCCGCTCCACAGCAGTATTGTTCTTTAGTTTGAAGTCCCCTGTTAGACATACTCGTTCCTTCCTGAGGACTGGGCAGGTTGTAGCATTGCGGTGCAAATTTCCCAGCTCTTCCATCTACTGCAGCTGCTCCTACAGGCTCCGTATTGATCGCCACCTCCACACTGCTAGAGACTAGTTCCGTCACCGGCATACCTTTTGGAGCATTGCAGCTATCAGCTTTCTTTTGCCGTTCTGTTACTCCAAGGAAGCTGTGTGCTATTGACTTAATTAGCTGAGAGATATGTTTCTCCAAGGTTTTACACAGATTCTCCTCCCAGATCTGGAGCGTCAACTCCATCTTAGAAGCTAGTATAGCTGTTTCTCTTTCCCTCTCCGACCAGTTGGAACTGTAGAGCCTGAGTACCTGACCTGCAGTGTAATGTGCTGGTGTATGGCTCTTATGAATCAGTCATCAGCCTTCTCAAGATGCCCCATGCTGTAACTCAGCTCTCTGTTGCACACCACGAAGGTGAGACCGCAAGTGCGTGGTAGGCAATCTTTGTTTACGTCGCTGCATGGAAATCCCCCAGTGCTGAAATCTTCATCTCTACCTTCCAGAAGGTTTAAAGGGGCCTTATTATTGAGTGAATGTTAGCGATATTTAACTATTAAACATAGGTTAGACTCGGAGCTTATGCGGTGTACGTCCGATCGGTTCAGGCTTTAGCGTCGCCACCAAAAATAAATTACTTTTAAAAAAACTAACATTATCCAAAATAAAAATTCCTATGTTTACATTAAAATAAAAAATTCTAGGATCACATAAAAATAAAAGGGAGTGATGGTAGTTTTATAGTCAGCGCAAGACTTACTGCGCCTGCCTATGTGTGGCGAGGTGAATATGGAGTAAAATGTCTCCATTCTGAGCGTGTAAGTCCTTGCACTGAATATGTGATACCAACTTGCGACACCGGTTCTATGTTAGTTTATGGGAGTAAAAATAGGGGGCAACAGGCTAATTATAAATGCGCGTAACTTGTATGCGGCAACGTATATGTGATCGCTCGATCCAACTAAAAATAGGTGACGCCAGGTTTTTTGGCGCCCGACGCCGCAAATGTAATCTCACCCATTGTTGCAAACACTGCAGCCTGATAGCTAAAGATTCATGCACGCTCCTGATCTCACTTAGGATTACTGTTTAAAAATAGTTGCCAGTAAAATTGATAATAGAAATAAATTGGAAGTTCCATGCTCTCTAATCCATTTAAGTATAATTTTGACTTTACTATCTATTTAAGCCTTATTAGGGCTATGGGCCCGAATTATCAAGCTCCGAATAGAGCTTGATGTCCCTGTTTCCGCGCAAGCCTTTAGGCTCGCCGGAAACAGCAGTTATGAAGCAGCGGTCTAAAGACCACTGCTCCTTAACTGGTCTGCTGCCTCTGAGGCTGCAGCCTGCAATCCGCCCGATCCTATACAATCGGGCTGATTGACACCCTACGCCGTCGGCATTTATCGATGTGCAGCGGACATGATACGCTACATCATATTATGTCGGCTTGCATTTTGATAAATTGACCCCTATGTATTGAGCGACCTTCAATCTAAAATGTGATCAACATTTGAAACAAACAATTAAAGCACCAAACTACTTTAAACTGCAGTTACTACATAGTAGCAGACATTGCTGCCACCAAGGGCTTTTGCAATTGTATACAATTGTTAAAAGTATTCTTGCAAAACTGCTGCCATATATTACTCCAGATAGGTGCATGCTACTGAGCATACTTAACTGTTTTTCAACAAAGGATAACAAGAGAACTAATTCAATTGGATAATGAAAGTATATTGTAAACTTGTCCCATCAAATAAAGACTTTTTAGGTAGATATTCACATAATCTATCAAAAATATTTCACCAACTGTAACCAAGAAAATAAATATAGCTTTAAATCAGTGAGGCCAAGCTAACTTGCTTTATATTTTAGTAACATAAAGTAAGATGCAATAAGCCTTTTGTTGCTGTTTTTACTATTATTATTATTATTATTGTTACTACTACTAATAAAAAATAAGTAGTACTGGCTTAATTTAAGCAATTACCTTATAATATATTTTAAATGCTTTGTTTTTGGTTGCTGAATATATATATATATATATTTAAATAATTTTGTTCACTCGTTTGTGCACAAATAGTCTGGGATTAAATTATGACAAATATTTTCAGATTTTGCAATTTAAGGTCTTTTGTCATCTTCTAAAGTTTTGTTAATATGTATCTTTATATTATTTGCGATTCAGAGTTGAATATATCTTAAAGGGATATGAAACCCAATTTTTGTCTTTCATGATTCAGATAGAGCATGGGATTTTAAACAACTGTTTCACACACACACACACACACACATATATATATATATATATATATATATATATATATATATATATATATATATATACACAGTATATATATATTTTATTTAATAATTTTTTATTTAGGTTGACAGAAATTATAACAGTAGGCAATAAGTTTACAGAAGATAAACCAATATATCATCAATTATGATTATATGGCAACAGTATACATAGATATTATTTTTCTGTTGAATGCCAAATATTGTCAAACAATGAGAGTAATATATACAACAGGAGTAAATAAACTGGGTATAGGGATTTGGAACCTCTTTTTAAACATTATTATAGTTCCTCATGGTACACGATGGTCCACTCATGGACCTATTTGGGCATCATTTACACAAAGAGGAACTGAAATGATGAAAACGGTCGCTTTTGGACCATGAAAACGTACTGTATGCATTAAACTAGTGTGATATTACACATAAACATAGTGTAACATAGCATATAATATAAGAATTGCATGTACTCATTATTGGATAATATTTGACAAGCAAATACAGAGAGTTAAGAAGCTTAGAATGGGTATAGCAACTAAATTAGTGAACAGTGAACTAGCATGGCATATCACAGTATAGCCTAAAATGAGAGACTCTTATGTACTAATCTGAAAGCAATTCTTAATAGTTGTGTATTTCCTTCCTAAGATAGGGAGAATCCACGGCTTCATTCCTTACTGTTGGGAAATACAACACCTAGCCACCAGGAGGAGGCAAAGACACCCCAGCCAAAGGCTTAAATATCCATCTCACTTCCTCATTACCCCAGTCATTCTTTGCCTTTCGTCACGTGGCAGAGAAGTGTCAGAAAATTCGGAGAGTCCTGAAAAAGGGTATCTGCCCTTCGAGATAGGACTGGAGTTTTAATAGTCATGTCAACCTCTCAGTGAGAGTATTGATGAAAGTTAGAGTCTGGAGATGCAGGGAAAGTTTTTCAGCGAAACCATCCAGACTACTGCTTACAGCTCCTAAGCAATCAGTGTTGACGAATTTCACTGCCTGCTTTCTCTCACTCAAGTCCATGTCAGGAGCGCTGCTATAAGACTGTCACACTTGAGAGGCTGTTTTCTGTTCCACAGCATGGATCCTGGATGTAAGATTGTTTAAATTTTTACACATAAAACGCTATAACAGGGTCACAGTGTGGATCCTTTATACCTTGATAGGATCCAGGGTTAATATCCTCTGAAGGAAGTTTATTGAACAGTTGGGGTTAATTAATCAGTGTATTAATTATTTACATGCTGCTTTGTGTGATTTATTCCTGGGCTGATAGACTGTGTGTTTTTGGCTGGAACAAACAGGTTTCACTTTTAAGTTTCACTTTCGTTTTTGAAAGTGTTGCACAGCTCCTATTACTTGCTGTACTTTTAATAATAAGGGAAGTACTGTCTTGCACTCCATGTGACAGGGTGTGGTCTATGTTCATTTCCTCCATTCTGGCTGAGACTTGAACCTGAGGAGAGCGTTTCCTCTGTTAACTGTCTGGGTCTAGGAGGTGGTGAGTGCCCCAGCCATTGGGAGTATAAAGATGCAGTTTTCTACAATTTAAAAAAAAAAAGTTTTTATTTTTGTCCTTCTGTGGGTATAACCTGAGCTATGGAGGACTCTGACATGTTAGAAGGTACTCCTTCTATACTAAATCATACATGATTATATTGTAAGGAGGCCGTGGTTTTCCTGCCTACTCAATTATGTTTCACATGCCTTAACACCGTTATAAAGTCTAAGAAGGGAGACAATGCTCTTAGTCCCTCTGAGACGTCTATCTCTCAGGACTCGGTGTCTCGTGAGATTACTACCCTTGCTACATTATCCACTCCACATGCAGTTCCCTGTAGCACATCTAATCCTCCATCCGGAGGGAGACTTCTTCCTGCGGACTTTGCCATGCAGTTACAAATGATGGTGTCTGCGGCCCTCAATAATTACCTCGCTCTAACAAATGCAAGAGTAAGATTAAACATAGCTCTCCTGACCCGGAGTCATCTAAATATTTATCGGATTTAACTATTATGTCCCAGCTATTCGATGATGAGTTAACCTCTGTAGCTTCAGAGGGTGAACTTTCTGGGTCGGAGTCCTTAGCGTCTAAGCCTCCTAAAATTTAGCACTTGCATTTCTGTCTATGTTAGAGGTTCAATAGGCCACGCTGCCTGAAGCACATATGATACCTAAATTAGACAGAGTTTACAAAGACAGGAAAGTACCTTTGACTTTTCCTGTGCCGGTTAAGATGGCGAACATTATTAAGAATGAAAGGGAACAAATTGGTTCTTCCTTTTCCCCCTCGTCTACTTTTAAAAAGTTGTTCCCGGTCCCGGACTCTAAACTGGATTTGTGGGGCTCCATTCCTAAGGTGATTGGTGCTATCTCTACACTTGCTAAATGTACTACTATACCTCTTGAGGATAGTTCTTTGTTCAGAGATCCGATGGATAAGAAAATGGAAGCCTTTCTGAGAAAGATGTTTCAACATACAGGATTTTTGTTTCAACCGGCTGCTGCAGTTGCCGCGCTTTCCAGAGTGCTACCTACTGGTGCAATTCATTGTCGGAACTCATTGAGGTGGAGTCTCTCCTCAAGGATATTCAAGACAGAATTGAAGCTCTGAGAATTGCTAATTCTTTTATCTGTGGTGTGAACATGCAAACATGCAAATTATTCGCCTAAATGCAAAGGCCTCTGGCTTTGCGGTCTTAGCCCGCCGGGCACTCTGGTTGAAGTTTTGGTCTGCGAATATGAATTCTAAATCCAGAGTCCTTTCTCTTCCCTTCAAGGGAAATATTTTATTTGCTCCAGGCCTGGACTCCATTATTTCTATGATTACTAGAGGCAAGGGTGCCTTCCTACCGAAAGATAAGAAGAACAAGTCTAAGGGACGACAATCTTCTAATTTTCGTTCCTTTGGTTCAGACAAATCCTGATGACAATAATCCTCCTCCAAGCCTGAGCAACCCAAGAGTACTTGGAAGCCAACTCAGTCCTGGAATAAATCCAAGCAGCTGTCTCTTTTTTCAGACACCTGGTTCAAGGACATACTGGATCTGTGGGTCCTTTAGGTGGTATCTCAGGGATACAAGACAGGCTTCAAATCTTATCCACCAAGGAGCAGATTCCTTCTCTTGAATCTGTCTACCAGATCAGAAAAGAGGGATGCTTTTCTACGGTGCATTCGGGATCTATCCTCCTCAGGAGTTGTTGTCCCGGTGCCTATCGAATAAAAGGTTTGGAGTTTTATTCAAACCTTTTTGTGGTCTCAAAGAAGGAGGGAACTTTCGGCCCAATTCTGGAACTAAAGTACTTAAACAAATTTCTCAGTGTCCCTTCCTTCAAGATGGAGATAAGGTCCATCCTTCCTTTAATTCAGGAAGACCAGTTTATGACCACTATAGATCTGAAGGACGCTTACCTTCATGTTCCAATCAACAGGGAACACTTTCAGTTCCTGAGGTTTACATTCCTAGACCAGCACTTCCAGTTCATTGTCCTTCCGTTTGCCCTAGCTACTGCTCCAATGGAAGATAAACTTGGAAAAGAGTTCTCTTATCCCAAGTACCAGGGTGGAATTCCTGGGTACTATAATAGACACCATATCCATGAGGATATCCCTAACAGACCAGAGATGTTGAAAGCTAACTTCGGCATGTCTTGCCCTCCGGAACTCCTTAAGTCCCTCTGTGGCTCAGTGTATGGAGGTGATTGGTCTCATGGTGTCCTGCATGGACATAATTCCGTTTGCCAGGTTCCGTCTCAGAACTTTACAACTGTGCAGGCTGAGACAGTGGACTGGCGATCATTCAGCTCTGTCTCAACAGATTGTTGAGACAGAGCTCTCTTGGTGGCTCTGTCCAGATCATCTGTCCCGAGGGACATGCTTCTTAAAACCATCCTGGGAGATTGTTACTACGGACGGAAGCCTATCTGGATGGGGAGCAGTTTAGGGTGCCAGGAGGAGTCCTCCCCCGATCAATATTTTGGAACTACAGGCAATCTTCAAGGCCTTGAAGGCTTGGCCGCTTCTGGGTTCGTCCCAGTTTATCAGATTCCAATCAGATAATATAACCTCGGTGGCTTACATCAACCATAAGGGGGGAACGAGAAGTTCCTTGGCGATGAAGGAAGTATCTCAGATTCTGGAGTGGGTGGAGGGCCACAGCTGTTCGTTCTCAGCAAACCACATTCCGGGTGTGGACAACTGGGAGGTGGATTTTTTTCTGCAGGCAATCCTTCCATCCAGGGGTGTTTGCAGAGATATGCAGCAAGTGGGGGACGCTAGAGATAGATCTCATGGTGTCCCATCTCAATACCAAGCTACCCAGATATGGGTCGAGGTTGAGGGATGCCCAAGCGGATCTAATAGATGCACTAGCAGTGCCCTGGAGGTTCAAAGTCATATATTTTTCCTCTATTACCAGTTCTTCCTCGAGTGGTGGCCCTCATCAAGCAGGAGCGGGTATCAGTAATCCTGATTGCTCCATTATGGCCGTGAAGGATGTGGTTCACGGATCTTGTGGGGATGTCCTCATCTCCTCCATGAAAGTTACCTTGTCGCAGAGACCTGCTGATACAAGGTCCATATGTTCATCAAAATCTAGATTCTCTGAGGCTGACTGCGTGGTGATTGAACGCTTAGTCTTAGCCAAGAGAGGTTTCTCTGAGAGTGTCATTGATACTCTTATTCAAGCTCGTAAACCAGTTACTCAGCATATCTACCACAAGGTGTGAAGGACCTACTTATTATGCTGTGAAGAGCGTGGGTTTTCCTGGCACAGAGTTAAGGTTGCTAGGATCTTATCTTTTCTCTAGGATGGGATGGAGAAGGGCCTTTCTGCTAGTTCCCTGAAGGGACAGATTTCAGCCCTGTCGGTTTTATTGCACAAGAGACTGGCTGAGCTTCCAGACGTGCAGTCCTTTGTTAAAGCTCTGATTAGGATCAGACCTGTGTTTTGATCTGGGGCTCCTCCTTGGAGCCTAAATATTGTTCTTCGGGTTTTGCAACAGGTTCAATTTGAGCCTCTTCATTCCGTTGACATTAAATTGTTATCTTGGAAGGTTCTCTTTTCATTGGCTATTGCCTCTGCGTGCAGAGATTCTGAGATCTCTGCTTTGCAATGTGAGCCCCCTTATCTGATTTTTCATGCAGATAAGGTAGTTTTACATACTAAATTAGGTTTTCTTCCTAAGGTTGTGTCAGATCCCATCATCAATCAGGAGATTGTGGTTCCTTCCTTGTGTCCTAATCCTTCTACATTGAAGGAACGCTTACTTCACATTTTGGATGTGGTTCGCACCTTGAAGTTCTATCTTCAGGCTACTAAGGAGTTTAGACAATCTTCCTCTTTGTTTGTTGTCTATTCGGGAAAGCGTAAGGGGCAGAAGGCTACTTCGACTTCCCTATCTTTCTGGTTAAGGAGTGTCATTCACTTAGCTTACGAGACAGCGGGACATCGTCCTCCTGACAGGATAATGGCTCATTCCACTAGAGCAATAGCTTCCTCTTGAGCCTTTAAGAACGAGGCCTCTATGGACCAGATTTGTAAGGCGGCTACCTGGTCCTCCTTACATAATTTTTCAAAATGTTTAAAGATTTTGCATTGGCTGAAGCAGCTTTCAGGAGAAGAGTTTTCAGGCTGTGGTGCCCTCAGAATAGGGTCTGCCTCTTCCTTTTTGTTCCCTCCCGTTATTTATTCAGTGTCCTCTGGAGCTTAGGTATAGTTTTCCCAACAGTAAGGAATGAAGCCTTGGACTCTCCCTATCTTAGGATGGAAATTTATTTAATTCTTCTGGCACCATTTATACCCTAATGTTTCTCCTACTTTTCCTTGTTCCCTCAGCAAAAGGAGGGATATTTAAAACTTTGGCTGGGGTGTATTTGCCTCCTCCTGGTGGCCAGGTGTTGTATTTCCCAAAAGTAAGGAATGAAGCTGTGGACTCTCCCTAACTGGAAGGAAAGGAATTGATCTGGTAAGCATAAATTATGATTTTCAGATAAAGATGAGACATTTTCTTGGCTATATTATAATATAGTAAGATACCACTAGGTATCATGTGATAAGTAAATACCCATCCATAATAGGTAAAAAAAAGAAATATAAATATATGTGCATACATAGCCAACAGTTCCAGCACATGAAGCTGGAATATATAGCGGTTTGTAAAGGAACACATAAAAGGATTAACTGAGGGAGAACCAATGCATGGACATGAGCAGAGCATAAAAGAACATAATTTATGTAAGAACTTACCTGATAAATTCATTTCTTTCATATTAGCAAGAGTCCATGAGCTAGTGACGTATGGGATATACATTCCTACCAGGAGGGGCAAAGTTTCCCAAACCTCAAAATGCCTATAAATACACCCCTCACCACACCCACAAATCAGTTTAACGAATAGCCAAGAAGTGGGGTGATAAGAAAAAAGTGCGAAAGCATAAAAAATAAGGAATTGGAATAATTGTGCTTTATACAAAAAAATCATAACCACCACAAAAAAGGGTGGGCCTCATGGACTCTTGCTAATATGAAAGAAATGAATTTATCAGGTAAGTTCTTACATAAATTATGTTTTCTTTCATGTAATTAGCAAGAGTCCATGAGCTAGTGACGTATGGGATAATGACTACCCAAGATGTGGATCTTTCCACGCAAGAGTCACTAGAGAGGGAGGGATAAAATAAAGACAGCCAATTCCGCTGAAAAATAATCCACACCCAAAATAAAGTTTAAATTGAAATTATAAGCAGAAGATTCAAACTGAAACAGCTGCCTGAAGTATTTTTCTACCAAAAGCAGCTTCAGAAGAAGAAAACACATCAAAATGGTAGAATTTAGTAAAAATATGCAAAGAAGACCAAGTTGCTGCTTTGCAAATCTGATCAAACGAAGCTTCATTCCTAAACGCCCAGGAAGTAGAAACTGACCTAGTAGAATGAGCTGTAATCCTTTGAGGCGGAGTTTTACCCGACTCGACATAAGCATGATGAATTAAAGATTTCAACCAAGATGCCAAAGAAATGGCAGAGGCCTTCTGACCTTTCCTAGAACCGGAAAAGATAACAAATAGACTAGAAGTCTTTCGGAAATTCTTAGTAGCTTCAACATAATATTTCAAAGCTCTAACTACATCCAAAGAATGCAATGATCTCTCCTTAGAATTCTTAGGATTAGGACACAATGAAGGAACCACAATTTCTCTACTAATGTTGTTAGAATTCACAACCTTAGGTAAAAATTAAAAAGAAGTTCGCAACACCGTCTTATCCTGATGAAAAATCAGAAAAGGAGACTCACAAGAAAGAGCAGATAATTCAGAAACTCTTCTGGCAGAAGAGATGGCCAAAAGGAACAAAACTTTCCAAGAAAGTAATTTAATGACCAACGAATGCATAGGTTCAAACGGAGGAGCTTGAAGAGCCCCCAGAACCAAATTCAAACTCCAAGGAGGAGAAATTGACTTAATGACAGGTTTTATATGAACCAAAGCTTATACAAAACAACGAATATCAGGAAGATTAGCAATCTTTCTGTGAAAAAGAACAGAAAGAGCAGAGATTTGTCCTTTCAAGGAACTTGCAGACAAACCTTTCTCCAAACCATCCTGAAGAAACTGTAAAATTCTCGGAATTCTAAAAGAATGCCAG
This sequence comes from Bombina bombina, assembly GCF_027579735.1. Classification (NCBI taxonomy): domain Eukaryota; kingdom Metazoa; phylum Chordata; class Amphibia; order Anura; family Bombinatoridae; genus Bombina; species Bombina bombina. The sequence goes on from NC_069500.1 coordinate 905,168,591, forward strand.
GAAAAATGATGAGAAAGACACCAAGAAATATAAGTCTTCCAGACTCTATAATATATCTCCCTAGATACAGATTTACGAGCCTGTAACATAGTATTAATCACAGAGTCAGAGAAACCTCTTTGACTAAGAATCAAGCATTCAATCTCCATACCTTTAAATTTAAGGATTTGAGATCCTGATGGAAAAAAAGGACCTTGCGACAGAAAGTTTAGTCTTAACGGAAGAGTCCACGGTTGGCAAGAGGCCATCCGGACAAGATCCGCATACCAAAACCTGTGAGGCCATGCTGGAACTACCAACAGAACAAACGAGCATTCCTTCAGAATCTTGGAGATCACTCTTGGAAGAAGAACTAGAGGCGGAAAGATATAAGCAGGATGATACTTCCAAGGAAGTGACAATGCATCCACTGCTTCCGCTTGAGGATCCCTGGATCTGGACAGATACCTGGGAAGTTTCTTGTTTAGATGAGAAGCCATCAGATCTATTTCTGGAAGTCCCCACATTTGGACAATCTGAAGAAATACCTCTGGGTGAAGAGACCATTCGCCCGGATACAACGTTTGGCAACTGAGATAATCCGCTTCCCAATTGTCTATACCTGGGAAATGAACCGCAGAAACTAGACAGGAGCTGGATTCCGCCCAAACCAGAATTCGAGATACTTCTTTCATAGCCAGAGGGCTGTGAGTCCCTCCTTGATGATTGATGTATGCCACAGTTGTGACATTGTCTGAAAACAAATGAATGATTCTCTCTTTAGAAGAGGCCAAGACTGAAGAGCTCTGAAAATTGCACGGAGTTCCAAAATATTGATCAGTAATCTCACCTCCTGAGATTCCCAAACCCCTTGTGCCGTCAGAGACCCCCACACAGCTCCCCAACCTGTAAGACTTGCATCTGTTGAGATTATAGTCCAGGTCGGAAGAACAAAAGAAGCCCCCTGAACTAAACGATGGTGATCTGTCCACCACGTCAGAGAGTGTCGTATAATCGGTTTTAAAGATATTAATTGAGATATCTTTGTGTAATCCCTGCACCACTGGTTCAGCATACAGAGCTGAAGAGGTCGCATGTGAAAACGAGCAAAGGGGATAGCGTCCGATGCAGCAGTCATAAGACCTAGAATTTCCATGCATAAGGCTACCGAAGGGAATGATTGTGACTGAAGGTTTCGACAAGCTGATATCAATTTTAGACGTCTCTTGTCTGTCAAAGATATAGTCATGGACACTGAATCTATCTGGAAACCCAAAAAGGTTACCCTTGTCTGAGGAATCAATGAACTTTTTAGTAAATTGATCCTCCAACCATGATCTTGAAGGAACAACACAAGTCGATTCGTATGAGATTCTGCTAAATGTGAAGACTGAGCAAGTACCAAGATATCGTCCAAATAAGGAAATACCACAATACCCTGTTCTCTGATTACAGACAGAAGGGCACCGAGAACCTTAGTAAAAATTCTTGGAGCTGTTGCTAGGCCAAACGGCAGAGCCACAAACTGGTAATGCCTGTCTAGGAATGAGAATCTCAGAAACGGATAGTGATCTGGATGAATCGGAATATGCAGATATGCATCCTGTAAATCTATTGTAGACATATAATGCCCTTGCTGAACAAAAGGCAGGATAGTCCTTACAGTTACCATTTTGAATGTTGGTATCCTTACATAACGATTCAATATTTTTAGATCCAGAACTGGTCTGAAGGAATTCTCCTTCTTTGGTACAATGAAGAGATTTGAATAACACCCCAGTCCCTGTTCCAGAACTGGAACTGGCAAAATTACTCCAGTCAACTCTAGATCTGAAACACAATTCAGAAATGCTTGAGCCTTCGCTGGGTTTACTGGGACACGGGAAAGAAAAAATCTCTTTGCAGGAGGCCTTATCTTGAAGCAAATTCTGTACCCTTCTGAAACAATGTTCTGAATCCAAAGAATGTGAACGGAATTGATCCAAATTTCTTTGAAAAAACGTAATCTGCCCCCTACCAGCTGAGCTGGAATGAGGGCCGCACCTTCATGTGGACTTAGGAGCTGGTTTTGATTTTCTAAAAGGCTTGGATTTATTCCAGACTGGAGATGGTTTCCAAACTGGTACCGCTCCTGAGGATGAAGGATCAGGTTTTTGTTCCTTGTTGTGACGAAAGGAACGAAAACGATTATTACCCTGGAAAGAAAGGGAAAGCAGAGTAGACTTAGAAGACATATCAGCATTCCAAGTTTTAAGCCATAAAGCTCTTCTAGCTAAAATAGCTAGAGACATATACCTGACATCAACTCTAATGATATCAAAGATGGCATCACAAATAAAATTATTAGCATGTTGAAAAAATGCTATGAGAATTATGATCTGTTACTTGTTGCGCTAAAGCTTCTAACCAAAAGATGAAGCTGCAGCAACATCCGCTAAAGATATAGCAGGTCTAAGAAGATTACCTGAACACAAGTAAGCTTTTCTTAGAAAGGATTCAATTTTCCTATCTAAAGGATCCTTAAAGGAAGTACCATCTGCCGTAGAGTAGTACGCTTTAACAAGAGTAGAGACAGCCCCATCAACTTTAGGGATTTTGTCCCAAAACTCTAATCTGTCAGATGGCACAGGATATAATTGCTTAAAACATTTAGAAGGAGTAAATGAATTACCCAAATTATTCCATTCCCTGGAAATTACTTCAGAAATAGCACTAGGGACAGGAAAAACTTCTGGAATAACTACAGGAGATTTAAAAACCTTATCTAAACGTTTAGATTTAGTATCAAGAGGACCAGAATCCTCAATTTCTAATGCAATTAGGACTTCTTTAAGTAAAGAACGAATAAATTCCATTTTAAATAAATATGAAGATTTATCAGCATCAACCTCTGAGACAGAATCCTCTGAACCAGAAGAACCATTATCAGAATCAGAATGATGATATTCATTTAAAAATTCATCTGAAAAATGAGAAGTTTTAAAGGACTTTTTACGTTTACTAGAAGGAGGAATAACAGACATAGCCTTCTTAATGGATTTAGAAACAAAATCTCTTATGTTATCAGGAACACTCTGAGTATTAGATGTTGACAGAACAGCAACAGGTAATGTAACAGTACTAAAGGAAATATTATCTGCATTAACAAGTTTGTCATGACAAAACAGTACAAACAACAGCTGGAGGAACAGATACCATAAGTTTATAGCAGATACACTTAGCTTTGGTAGCTCCAGCCCCAGGCAGCGATTTTCCAGAAGTATCTTCTGACTCAGTTTCAACGTGGGACATCTTGCAATATGTAATAGAAAAAACAACATATAAAGCAAAATTGATCAAATTCCTTAAATGACAGTTTCAGGAATGGGAAAAAAATGCCAGTGAACAAGCTTCTAGCAACCAGAAGCAATAAAAATATAGTGACGCCCATATTTTTTAGCGTCAAAAATGACGCCCACATTATTTGGCGCCTAAATGCTTTTGGCGCCAAAAATGACGCCACATCCGGAACGCCGACACTTTTGGTGCAAAAGAACGTCAAAAATGACGCAACTTCCAGCGACACGTATGACGCCGGATACAGAAAAAAAATTTTTGCGCCAAAAAAGTCAGCGCCAAGAATGACGCAATAAAATGAAGCATTTTCAGCCCCCGCGAGCCTAACAGCCCACAGGGAAAAAGTCAAATTTTTAAGGTAAGAAAAAAATGATTTATTCATATGCATTATCCCAAATATGAAACTGACTGTCTGAAATAAGGAATGTTGAAAATCCTGAGTCAAGGCAAATAAATGTTTGAATACATATATTTAGAACTTTATAAAAAAGTTCCCAACCATAGCTTAGAGTGTCACAGAAAATAAGATTTACTTACCCCAGGACACTCATCTACATGTTGTAGAAAGCCAAACCAGTACTGAAACGAAAATCAGCAGAGGTAATGGTATATAAATAAGAGTATATCGTCGATCTGAAAAGGGAGGTAAGAGATGAATCTCTACGACCGATAACAGAGAACCTATGAAATAGACCCCGTAGAAGGAGATCATTGAATTCAAATAGGCAATACTCTCCTCACATCCCTCTGACATTCACTGCACGCTGAGAGGAAAACCGGGCTCCAACCTGCTGCGCAGCGCATATCAACGTAGAATCTAGCACAAACTTACTTCACCACCTCCATAGGAGGCAAAGTTTGTAAAACTGATTTGTGGGTATGGTGAGGGGTGTATTTATAGGCATTTTGAGGTTTGGGAAACTTTGCCCCTCCTGGTAGGAATGTATATCCCATACGTCACTAGCTCATGGACTCTTGCTAATTACATGAAAGAAATAAACTGTGCAAATTAAAGAAATCACTTAGGTATGAACCAAAGAAAAAGAGTAACATACAAATATAAGACTGTGTGAAGTGAACCTTTCTGTAAAGGGCTATAATACAGGTAATATCTTTTAATCTTAGATAAAGGATCACTAACAAATCACATAGCCTATTATTTTTTTATAAACATTTGGTACTTTTAATTGTAAAAGTATAGGTGCGGATGGTTAAGGAATCAGAGAGTCCGATGTTATTGGCAGGTCTTTATTGTGTTTCCACTTAGGGACAGTCATTTAAGTCATTTAATCAATAATCAACCCAGTCTCTCTTGACCAGCTGAGGTCTTTCCAAGTGTTCATGAGAATGGTTATATAGAAAGTATGGGACATACTATAGCATACAATGTCATCTAATAAGAGATTACCCCACTCTGGTCTTGAGTTTTGTTTGATCACTAAGGGAACACCATGCTCCATCTTGTGGCACTGGCAGAAGCTTGCGCAGTCTGAGATAGGAGGAGGCCGATATGCAGTAGTTTTTATGGTCTTTACATTCCTTTAATGAAGATAGTAGTGTTGGCACAAAATATAGTGCTGTTTCAGCTGTAATGACCACGAGTTGGTCCATCTCACCTACTGTAAATTAGTTTCTAATCTCACTCTGAGAACTCCACCGCTTCTTGGTGTTGTCCACCTTGGTCTCATTCTGCTTCTTGCTTAGCATCGCAGGAGTGCCGTTCTGATATCTGATTTGAGTGGGATCTTCCAGCGTAACATCTGGTAGAAGGACACAAATAGCCTGGGGGGGGGGTGCCAAGATCCATAATGAGGGTTGCCTACGGGAATCTAGACTGTCTAGAACATGGCTCTTAGGTCATGTAAGCAGCGGATATTGGGCTATATGATGTTCCAGATAATATATTTTCTTAATCTGTATTTCACAATTATGGGTGCTGCTATAGTCTTGAGATGGACGACAAATATCTCAGTCTTCACTGCAAGCTTCTGTTTTTGCGGCATTTCAGTTGCTGCCTAGACACCTTCTTTTATCATTTTTTGTTCGTTCTCTTGGTATGCTTAAAGGGACATTGAACCCAAATTTTTTTGCTGCCTAGACACCTTCTTTTATCATTTTTTGTTCGTTCTCTTGGTATGCTTAAAGGGACACTGAACCCAAATTTTTTCTTTCTTGATTCAGATAGAGCATGCAAATTTAAACAACTTTCTAATTTACTCCTATTATCAATTTTTCTTCGTTCTCTTGCTTTCTTTATTTGAAAAAGAAGGTATCTAAGCTATTTTTTGGTTCAGGACCATGGAAAGCATTTGTTTATTTGTGGGTGAATTTATCCCCCAATCAGCAAGATCAACACAGGTTGTTCACCAAAAATGGGCCAGCATCTAAACTTACATTCTTGCATTTCAAATAAAGATACCAAGAGAGTGAAGAAAATGTGATAATAGGAGTAAATTAGAACGTTGCTTAAAATTGCATGCTCTATCTGAATCACAAAAGAAAAAATTTGGGTTCAGTGTCCCTTTAAAAGCTTAAGAGCCCCCCACTTCTTGAACACTATATGGCAGCAGTTTTGCAGTACAGTACTATTTCCTGTCATGTAGTGCTCCAGATACCTACATAGGTATCTCTTCAACACAAAATATCATGGGAACAAAGCAAATTTGATTTTAAAGGTAAATTGGAAAGTGTTTTTAAATTAGTATGTTCTGTCAGAAACACAAAATCATTTTTTTGGGGTTTCATATCCCTTTAAATATCCATTTTGGCCAAAACTGGAGAAATTCCTTAAAGGACCAGTAAATAAAGTCGATTTGTATTATCAACAAATGCATGATAACAAGACAACGCAATAGCACTTAGTCTGAACTTCAAATGAGGTTTTTTTCTGACAAATTTTAAAGTTATGTCTATTTCCACTCCCACCGCATCATGTGACAGCCATCAGCCAATGACAAGTGTATATTCTGTGAATTCTTGCACATGCTCAATAGGAGCAGATGATTTAAAAAGTGTTAATATTAAAAGACTATGCACATGTTGTTAATGGAAGTAAATTGGAAAGTTGTTTAAAATTGCATGCTCTATCTGAATCATGAAGGTTTAATTTTGGCTTGAGTGTTGGCTTGAGTGTCCCTTTATAAATAAGGCAGTTAAAATTTAAATGGACAACTCCCTAACCCTAGTGGTAGAGAGGCACACACCTCTGGAAGCCTGAGAATAAAATGTTAGTTTGTTCAGCATGAGAACATGCATTAGAAAAGACTGAATTATTATCTTTAGATGAAACAAATAAAAAAAAATGTGTATGTGGTCCCTTAAATTGGAATATAGAAAACAATATTGATAGACCTCAGGGCCGGATTGGCCTACCAAGATACCAGGAGATTTCCTGGTGGGCTGCAGCAGTTATGGCTGGGAAGCTACAATTTAAAAGGGAGATTAATGGCTGCACTTGGGTTGTAGGGTGCTTATATAACAACAATTTGGCATTTTTATTTAATGGAAAGTAATATAATTTAATTCTGGAAAAATTATTGGGGAAGGAGTATCCCAGTAATCATCTTTAAGAAAAATGGGGCCTGTGAATTCTACCGACAAAACGGAAAATAGGGCTGGTCTTCATATTTTTCCAGGGCTGCTTTTTCTTCCCAGTTTGGCCCTGATAGACCTCTGCTATGTAGCTCAAAAACGAGCCATGTCAAAGAAAAACAGGGATGTAAGCTCAGGCGCATGCAGGTGTTTGGAGCGCCATATGGCAGCAGTTTTGCAAGAATGTTATTCATATGAAAGAGCACTAGATGGCAGCACTATTTCCTGCCATGTAGTGCTCCAGATCTCTACCTAGGTATCTCTTCAACACAGAATTTGAAGCAAATTTGATAATAGAAATAAATTGGAAACTTTTTTAGAATTGTATGCTCTGTCTGAATCACACACAACAAATGTTGTGTTTTATATCCTTTCAAAGCAAATTGTTTCAGCTTCTTCCATCACCTGTGTGTCACCTGTATGTTTAGCATAACTACGAAGAACTTGAGCCCTTTCTGTCACATAATCATGTTATTTATAACTAAACTCAATGAATAGGTTAATAGAGGTTACAGAACAATAAACTTTATTGGTTTGTGTAGACATAACAGATTACAGTGTAGAATTATACCTCCCAGCCTAATACCAATTATGTTTGGATCGCAGCATCAAATGTGTGTGTGCATATATTGTTATGAAAATAGGGAAGTGAAAGGAAATTTGGAACAGCATACACAGGTATCTATTGTTTAAAAAGTTTTGATAATGCAAACTGTGAAAAACATGTGTGTGTATATAAAATGAAAGATTATGCAACACACTAGTATCAAATAAATATTGTCTCTTCCATCCTACGTGTTTAATAGTAATTTATCTGCTATGGTGAACCATAAGATAATTAAATAACACAATGATACTAAATCTGATATTGTTATTGGCTGTGTCTTTTATTTGTATATGTACACTAAAGGTAACTTAAAGAGAGAGAGGACAAAATTAAAGGGATACTGAACCCAAATTTTTTCTTTCATGATTCAGTTAGAGCATGCAATTTTAAGCAACTTTCTAATTTACTCCTATTATCAATTTTTCCTTGTTCTCTTGGTATCTTTATTTGCAAAAGCTGTATTGTAAGCTTACAAGCCGGCCCATTTTTGGTTCAGACCCTGGGTAGCACTTGCTGATTGGTGTTTACATTTAGCCACCAATCTGCTAGCGCTACCCAGGTGCTCTACCAAAGATGGGCCGGCTTGTGAGCTTTCAATCCTGCTTTTTTAAATAAAGCTAGCAAGAGAACGAAGAAAAAAATGATGTTAGGAGTAAAATAGAAAGTTGCTTAAAATTGCATGATCTATCCAAATCATGAAAGAAAAAAAATTGTGTTCAGTATCCCTTTAAACTTCCATGGTTCAGCTAGAACTTGCAGTTTTAAGAAACGTTTCAGTTTACTTCCATTATCAATTTTTTTTTAAAAAGCATACCTAGGTATGCTCAGTAGCAGCAATCCACTATTAACAGCTACCTAGTGATTGGTGGCAACACACATATCCCTCTTGTCATTGGCCCACCAGATGTGTTCAGCTAGTTTCCAGTAGTGCATTGCTGCTCTGAAGCTGACTTTACCATTGGGCTGAAAGTACTAAATAGCCTGCAAGCCTGCTTTCCGCAATGTTACCGCTGCTTCTTAGTCTTAACCTCTCTGCCAGTTATGAGTTGGTGGAGATCCCCGAGGCAGAACATACTGTGATCTGAGAAAAATGCAGCATATTTGCAGAAAGAACAGGACACGTGGAGGCACTGTAAGAACATTTTCTTTGCAGCTCTGCTCCACATCAGGCTTTTCTCTTCAAACAGCGCTGTACTTTGGCAGCACTGTATAGGTTTTGCTTAACATAGTGCACTCAGAGAAAAGTAATGTTTGAAGAGAACAAATACAGGACAGTGCTGCAAAACTGTGCATTGCTGATCACTGACTTTTAGCGATATTTTCATCTCCCATCCCAAGCCTTTCTTAGTCTGCTTTAGACCAAGAGAAAATGAAACAAATTTATTCAAGACACATTTTAAAAACTTTATTTTTTTTACTCTCTGATGCAATATATTATAAAACTTTAAAAATGGCTTTATTCTCTAGGTTAATAAACACATTATAATTGAGTTGGTGCTCTAGTTTAACTGCCTAATTTAAAAAAAGAATTTCATTTCAAAATGACCTGCAGAAAATTTCACTTAAAAACCTCATTGCAGACAGTGAAAAAAAGTTCTGCCTCTGGGGTGGAAATCCCCCCCCCCCCGGACATGCTCACTCATGGTGATTGACAGGCCCTTCTCTCTCAAAATTAGTGATGCAAGATTAGGGGGCGACATAACACAATAAAATGAGGGGTTAAACACATAGTATATGCACAAGTAAATAACAACAAAAAATTGCAGCGCTAGAAATGATTATCGACATGTACCTTAAAGTATGATAGAAACCTTAGAGACCCTGTTTGTTCAAAACAGGCCGACTGTTAAATCAGCGTAGGGATGCAGCTGTGCACTAATCCGTGGGTTTCTTGTCCACCGATGAAATAATGACAGAACTGAAAGATACAAGGGAGTCAGCGCAATCCTCGATTCAAGGTAGTGTTTTTTAAGGTTAAATGTATATCATGCTAGTAGTATCATACTCACTAGACAGTTAAAAACATAAAGCCCACAGTTGATCATAGATCCGATTGGAAAACAAGGTAATAAAGTCTCTGATACAGCACAGCAAGATGGCTTCTGTTTCAAAAACCCCGCCGGCAGCAGAGTCATTGTAACTGACGTCACACCATAAACCTTCCTACGGATCCTAAGTAAGGGCAAAAACAGACTCAACGCGTTTCGCCGGTAGAACGCCCTGGCTTTCTCAAGAGTGAATCAATTTTCTTAGAGAGAGTCCAAATAAATATCAGCAAGATCATTGGTATTGGATGACCAAAAATTCCATTTGAAGGTTCGTTAAAAAACTCATTGTTATATAAGCAATGCAAACTATAATAAATGGGTGCAATTCATCAATGTTAAAATGAGTCATAAAATACATTTAAAATGGACATAAATATATCACAATAACACTTAAAACCCCCACAAATTTATAACAATAAAAACTGCAAAAAATTGATGCATAAAAACACAATTAATCAAAATAACGCAATATAGCAATATAGTTACATGATTCAAACAAATAATTCATGATATGTTACTTGGTGATTATTGAGCATAAATTTAATATAAATACATAAAATTATGTTAATACTAAACATATAATATAAAAATAAGTAAATAAATGAAGCTAAAAATAAAATTAAAATACAAATAAAATTAAGATAAAATTAAGATAGAATTGAAATAATAATATAAGGGATATTTAATGCATCATAAAAATGCCTGTATATCCAGATCAACATTGAGTACCAGGGGGGAAAGGCTCTTCAACCTATAAACCATTCAGTTTCTCTCTTGTGAAGTTGAAGTAGCCTATTACTAGTCCCTGGGGCCACCCATTCTATGATCTGGATGTTTAGACCCCTAGGGTCACTACCATGTACATTTGTAAAGTGAACTAGCACACTATGTTTATCAAACCCTGTTTTGATATTATATAAATGTTCACTGAATCTTTTACTTGTCTTTCTTTTAGTGTGCCCAATGTAGATTATATCACATTTACAGGTCAATAAATAAACTGTATAAGTAGTTTGACAATTACATCTGTGCTTCATACTATGTTGAGTTGATCCATTATAGTTAAAAAAAAGTATCACCTCTTTTAACAAATGGACACATGATACACTTTAGTTTATTGCATTTGAAGGTACCTCGAGGGGCAGACAACCACGTGCAAAGAGCTCCATTGGTTATTATTTTATTGGGTTCACTAGACTGTAATTGCTTGGAGCCAAGATATTTTTTAAATTGGTATTTTTCTTAAAGGTAATAACTGGTTTGTCACTAATACTTTTACCTAGAATAGGGTCAGTTTTTAAAATTCCCCAATGTTTACTTAAAACCTTTCTGATGATAGGAGCTCCTTCATTATATCTAGTGATGAAACGAGTTTGGACAAAATCTTCATTTTTATTATTTGTATAATTAACACTCTGTTTTTTGCTTAGTAGATTCTTCCTATCACATTCTAGAGCTTTCTGTTTCGCTTTAGCTAATAGATCATTATTATATCCTTTCCTACTAAATTTTACATCTAGATGTGAAACTTCTTTATAAAAATCAGAAACATGGGTACAATTCAGTCTGATCCGTGTATATTGGCTTTTTAGGGATGTTGTTTTTCCAACTAGGTAGGTGGGAACTTTTTGCATCCACAAAACTGTTCCTTTCAACAAGTTTTCTGAAATTCCGGACTGTAACTTTATTAATTGAGGGGTCCACTAATAGCTGGATGTCCAAAAATTCTATAAATTTATCTGAACGATTGCCACTAAATTTTAGATTGAAATTATTACTATTGATGTAATCAGAAAATTCTTGGAGTTTTGCTTCGGAACCCCTCCAAAGAATGATAACATCATCAATAAATCTATAATATTTTACAATATTATCTGTAAAAGGGTTATTATTTCATATAAACCTCCCTTCAAAATTATCCATAAAGAGATTTGCATAAGAGGGGCAAAGGTTGTCCCCATTGCCGTCCCCTTCAGCTGAAAATAAAATTTATTTTCAAATTCAAAATAATTATGTGACAAAATAAACATAATGGAGTCCAAAATAAATTTAAGGTGAATATCAGGAATATCATAACCTGCAAAAGCTTGTTCAATGGCTTCTACCCCCTTGGTGTGGGGAATAATTGTATATAAGGATGATACATCAAAAGTAGCCCACCTTAAACCATCCCCCCAATCCAGGCCCTCAAAAATCTTTATAGTCTCTACTGTATCTTTCAAATAAGCTTTTGGTCATCCAATACCAATGATCTTGCTGCTATTTATTTGGACTCTCTCTAAGAAAATTGATTCACTCTTGAGAAAGCCGGGGCGTTCTACCGGTGAAATGCGTTGAGTCTGTTTTTGTCCTTACTGAGGATCCGTAGGAAGGTTTTTGGTGTGACGTCAGTTACACTGCCACTGCTGCCGGTGGGGTTTTTGAAACAGAAGCCATCTTGCTGTGCCATATCAGAGACTTTATCACCTTGTTTTCCAATCGGATCTATGATCAACTGTGGGCTTTATGTTTTTAACTGTCTAGTGAGTATGATACTAATAACCTGAATAAACACTACCTTGAATCGAGGATTGCGCTGTCTCACATAGTATATGCAAGCAACAGACCAATAATAAAATGCTGTAACACACTAGAACATTTTCTTTTTGCAGTTTTATGTCCCTTTAAAAGTGGTCTATCTATTGTATTGGTCTCTTTAAACATTCTGTAAAATAGATAATTTAATGAAAATTAAATTTTCTTGCAAACTTGCAGTATACTTTTAGTATGTATTGTGCCCCTTTTTCCTGTAATGTAACTTTGAAAATTAAAGGGCCACTAAACCCAAAATATTTCTTTCATGATTCAGATAGAGAATACAAATTTAAACAACATTACAATTTACTTCTATTATTTATTTTGCTTTATTTTTTAGATATCCTTAGTTAAAGAAAAAGCAATGCATATGGGTGAGCCAATCACACGAGGCTTCTATGTGCAGCAACCAATCAGCAGCTACTAAGCATATCTAGATATGCTTTTCAGCAAAGAATGTCAAGAGAATAAAACAAATGAGATAATAGAAGTAAATTAGAAAGATGTTTAAAATTGCATTCTCTTTCTAAATCATGAAAGAAAAAATGTGGGTTTCATGTCCCTTTAAGGTTTGTCTAATTCTGAGCAATGGGAGTGTTCATGGTTTCACAAACCTAACCATGTCACATATCTGTCCCAAATTAGCCTCAGCAAATTTTAATCCCATAATGCACTGCAAAACAAATAACAGTGGCTAGCCTTAAATACTCCAGTATCAAGTTAAAAACAAATGCAGCAAACAAGATGTTAATGCATTCAAATTGATTCACCCTCACAAAGTATGTTAATTTATTGCACAACTACAGACACATCTTGTAATTACATGGTGTGCATGTCTCTTTAATAATGAAAGCCTTAGAAGTATAATGAGACCCTGTTTATAGGAGAGTGCAATGGAAAATTTGCTGCCAGATCAAATGGAATAAAAAAAAAAGAGGCTGAAATTTGAGATTCCTGAGATGTCTGGTTTAGTAAGCTCAAAGTTATAAACACGTACACAGCCTTGTTATTCATTAATAGTCTTTCCGTAAAAAGAAATGTAACTGTATATTAATTATTATATTTTTGTTTTGTAAAGGGACAGTAAACACTTTGAGGTTGTAAGATAAAATGCTAAATTAAAGGGATAGTAAAATGAAACCTTCATGATTCAGATAAAGCATGTCATTTTAAACAACTTTTCAATTTACTTTTATTATCAAATTTGCTTTGTTCTCTTGGTATCCTTTGTTGAAGAGAGAATCTAGGTAGGCTCACAGGAGCTCAGGAGCATTTGCGCGTGTCTTTAGAACTCTATGGCAGCAGTGTTTTGCATCATTGTAACGGTGTTATACGGGGTTGCAAACACTGCTGCCAAAGAGTGCAAAAGACACGTGCACACTACTAAGCTCCAATGAGCCTACCTAGATACCCGAATCATAAAGGTTTATTTTTGACTTCACTGTCCCTTTAATTATGAATAGCAAAGGAACTTTACAAAACACTTTAATTTATTTTGCCCCCTTTTCCTGAAATTTAAAGGGACAGGAAGCCCCAAAATGTTCTTTCATGATTTGGCTACAACATACAATTTTAAACAACTTTACAATTTACTTCCATTATCAAATCTGCTTCGTTCTCTTGTTATCCGTTGCTGAAGGAACAACAATGCACTACTGGCAACAAGCTGAACACATCTAGTCAGCCAATCACAAAAGACAAATGTGTGCAGACACCAATTAGCAGCAGCTCCTACTAGTGTAGGATATCTGTCTATTCATTTTTTAACAAGGGATACCAAGAGAACAAAGCACATTTGAAAATAGAAGTGAATTTAAAAGTGTCTTAAAATCACATGCTCTATCTGAATAATGCAAGTTTAATTTTGACTTTCCTATCCCTTTAAATCTGACAGTAAGGCTTTTTCAGTCAGATGTTAATCTTCTCTAATAAAGTTCACACTGCTTATAATTTAGGATCAATCTGGAGTGCAGTTCTGGGGACCAATCTCAAAAAAGACATTGCAGACCTTAAAAAAGTTCAGAGAAGGGCCACAAAGCTAATAAGGGGAATGGAGAATTTAAGCTATGAGGAGAGGTTAGCTAAACTGGGTCTGTTTTCTATAGAAAAAATGTGCTTGATAGGTGACATGACATATATATATATATATATATATATATATATATATATATATATATATATATAAAGCCCATATGCAGAAATGGCAGAAGCTCTGTTTCTAAGAAAATTGTTTGTGACGAGGTCACAAGCTAAGACTGGAGGAAAGGAGATTTAATCTCCTGCCACGGAAAAATGTTTTCAGTGCAAGAGCAATAACATTGTGGAACTCATTACCAAAGGAGGTAGTGAATGTCAATACCTTAGATACATTGAAAAATGGTTTGGATACATTTCTGGCTAGAAACAGAATTCATGGATATGATTGCTTGTTTTAAATGGGTCACCTTTTAATGGGATTAATTTAAAGGGCCACTGTAAGTAAATATTTTCTATGCCTGTTACTAACTAACTACCCCAAATACGCTTTTTATCAATAGCATTTCATTAACATATCTCTACCGTATATCAGAAATCTTGTCTGCAAATTTAATTGTTTTCCAAACCCACTCTGTGGGTATCCTTTGCTCTGTACCAATCCGTTTACAATACCTAGGTTTCAAAATGGCGCTTTAAACACAAAGTTATTGATTTAAGTATTTTGAACATGCAGTGCTGAAAATAGTGGGCAGGATAACGTGACATCATCGGCGAATAAAAGATATAACTTTTAGAACGTTATGAAACTTCGTTTTGGAGAAAATATAGGTCAGTAGGTTTTAATTAATGTTTATTAACTTTAATATGTTAGTTGTTTGGCTTCAAAATTATAACAGAAAGTAATCCTTTAAGCTCAACTGAAGCTTTTTTGTAAGTATATTAGATTTGTATAGGTTGAACACGATGGACTTCTGTCTTTTTTTCAACCTTATCTACTATGTTATTTTTATTTAATACAAAGTAATTTAATTTAATTCTGAAAAAAGTATTGGTGGTGGAGCATCCCGGTAATCCCCATTGAGAAAAATGAGGCAAGTGAATTCTACCGACTCAATGCAAAATAGGGCTGGTCTTCATATTTTTTCAGGGCTGCTTTTTATTTCCAGCCCGGCACTGGTTTGCTGCCCCTTTAAGATTTCTGGATCTTATTTTTTTTTTTAACCCTTTCATGACATAGGCAATTGTTCAAGTTCTGAACGTAAACAAAACCTTGAATTTCAGCTATATGTCTTTTCAACCATAATTTACCCCTTTCACATTAAGTGCACCCACACTAATTATATATTGTTTTTTAGAGGACAGATAGGGCTTTCTTTTGGCATAAAAGATTTATTTCTCAACTATAATTTTATACAAAAAAATCGAAGTAAGTGTGAGAAATTAAGAAATTTTAAGCTTTCCAAATGATTTTATTGTGAATATCATCATCCTGATATATATTACTGCAATAAAACACCCATACTTGTGTTTAGCGATGTCCCATGAGTATAATGATACCCCCCATCTATAGGTTTTCTGAGATTTCTGGAATTTACAAGGCCCAACAAAGGGCCTACCCATTTACATAGAAATCTGGCACCTTCTTTTTTTGGGCTTAAGTTGCCTTTCATACATTATAGCAGCCCAGGAATGAAAATTACCCCATCATGGCATGCCATTTACAAAAGTAGACACCTCAGGGTATTCCAAAAGGGCCATGTCACATCTTTTTTGAAGCCCCTTAGTCACAACACCTGGCCAAATGTAGTGGTCATTTTTGTTGTATGCGTTTTTTACACAAACACTGCAATTTGGCTGTTTCTGTCATCAAGCTTTTATGTTTTACTGCTATAAAACACACATATTTGTGTTTGTCAATGTCCTACGAGTACAACAGTACCCCCCATGTACAGGTTTTATGGGTTTTACAGAAGTTACAGGGCCAAATATGGGATCTGCCCATTTCAGTCTTTATGTGTGGAAATTTGGCACCTTGATTTTCTGAACCTATGTCCTCTTTGAGACATTGTAGCAGCCCAGGAATAAAAATTACCCCATCATGGCATACCATTTTCAAAAGAAGACACCCCAGGGTATTCCAAAAGGGCCATGTCACATCTTTTTGTGAAGCCCCTTAGGCATAACATTTGGCCAAATGTAGTGGCCATTTTTTGTATGCATTTTTTGCACAAACACTGCAATTTGGATGTTTCTGTCATCAAGCTTTTTTTTTTTTACTGCTATAAAACACACACATGAAAGTTTGTCAATGTCCTACAAGTACAACAGTACCCCCCATGTACAGGTTTTATGGGGTTTACAGAAGTTATAGGGCCAAATATAGGGTCTGGCCATTTCAGTTTTCATGCTTGGAAATTTGGCACCTTGATTTTCTGGACCTATGTCCTCTTTGAGACATTATAGCAGCCCAGGAATGAAAATTACCCCATCATGGCATACCATTTTCAAAATAAGACACCCCAGGGTATTCCAAAAGGGCCATGTCACATCTTTTTGTGAAGCCCCTTAGGCATAAATTCGAAAGCAATCAGTGATACAGAGGCCAGGTTGAGAGGGGCAGTCAGGGCAATGGTAACTAGAATCCCTCCTCCCTCCTTTTTTATAGCAGACTCTGCATCTTTTCTGGGGTGTTAATTTGCAGGCAGTGGGGGGGATCCTAGTGGGAAAATGCCTGCCACAGAGTTGCTCGACATTTTCAGATTGAACAGTGGGAGGATTAGGGGTCTGGTTAAACAAAATATCAGATGTTACATTTAAAACATATTCCAAAAAAGTATAAGGTTTCCCTGTGCCTAATTTTTTTGTACAGCACATATGCATTATATACTGCGATCTGCATAATATAAAAAGCTACTTTTTTGTACCAAGTTCTATTTTTTCTTTGAATTAGATATGGCTGCAGGCACCGGTCAGCTAAATCTACCCCCCCCCATGTTTTTGTTGTACTCCACAATGCACTTTGGCTTTAGGATCTGTGCAGATCTTCCCTTCACAGACACTGGCACTGTAGCTTCATCGTGCATTGTGGAGAGCATGTACACATCTTTTTTATCAGTGTACCGAAGGGCCAGTAGCTCATTGTGGCGTAAAGCTGACGTTGTGCCCCTACTTTTTTTCCATACGTCAGCTTCTGGGGGAAACCTGTGCGATTTTTTCTTGTTGTGCCACAGGTCACGGTTTCAAAATAAAATAAAAATTTTAATAGCTCTGTGCTGGTGTAAATATTATCGATCCACAAATGGTACCCTTTATTTAGCAGGGGTAGTAGGAGATCCCACACAATTTTCCCACTTGTGCCAACTGAATCTGGGCAGCCAGGTGGATCCTGGTAGATGCGAAATGCCCAGGTATGCCCAGT
Source organism: Bombina bombina (assembly GCF_027579735.1). Taxonomy (NCBI): domain Eukaryota; kingdom Metazoa; phylum Chordata; class Amphibia; order Anura; family Bombinatoridae; genus Bombina; species Bombina bombina. Next base: position 905,186,121 of record NC_069500.1, read on the forward strand.
ACTGCATTCACAGAGTTTATAAAATTTTACCCCATAGCGGGACCTCTTGGATGGTATATATTGCTTAAAAAGCAATCTCCCCTTAAATTTCATGAGGGACAAATTTTTGGGACAGGTGGCTTATCAGGGGCCTAAGTTTATATAACCTGTCATGCAGGGGGTCATTTCTGGGGGGGCACTGGGTATTATCATTAAAATGGAGAAACCACAGCAATTGTTCATATCTGTCCCTTTTCATAACCCCTGGAAAAAGAGGGTTAGCCAGGATGGGGTCCTGGCTCCAGTATGAATGAATGCTGGGTTTCTTCACAATCCCTATTATTAATGTCAGGGCCCAAAACTTTTTAATCTCCGGTATGTCAGTGGGGTGTCAGGTATTTTTTCTGACATACAGAGATTGGGGATTTTTTGACAGATACTGGTTGGCATTTAAATTTGTTTGAGCAACTATATGCTCAAACATGGTATCTGTCAGAATCAGGGACATATAGTTTATTGGCTCACATACTGGAACATCAGTTGTGATGCCAGGAGTCTCAGTAAATTCTGGCATTCCTGGGGCAGTGAAATTTGGGGGTAGCCAAATTTGTTCATTTGTGCGACACCTCCTTTTAGGTGGCAGGTAGGGAGCACCAGCATTAGATGTATCACTCAGGGGCTCTATATCTGATGCCGTAAGGGTTGCGCTGTCAGACAGAGCAGAGAGGGTTTCACTCCCTGAATATTCAGCAAGAATGGCATAAGCCTCTTCTGCTGAATAGCTTGCCATAAGGGATTTTTTTCAATACAAATTACCACTTCACCACCACCAATTCCCACTTCACCTCCCCCAAAATCCCACTAAACCACCCCTATTACCACCCTATTCCCTCAGATTTTTTTCATGATTTTATATATATATATATATATATATATATATATATATATATATATATATATATATTTATTTTTTAATAAACTGCGAAGGGTAGTGATTGGGAACAGCAGGGAAGGGGTTAACAATAACTTAAGATCCCCACAAATAAACTTTTTGGCACTGATCAAAGCCCTGACAGGCTGATCACAGTGATATTAGGCTGATCACAGTAGCAGTTCAGTGATCAGCAGCAAAAAAAATATAATATATATATATATATATATATATATATATATATATATATATATACAGGGAGTGCAGAATTATTAGGCAAGTTGTATTTTTGAGGATTAATTTTATTATTGAACAACAACCATGTTCTCAATGAACCCAAAAAACTCATTAATATCAAAGCTGAATAGTTTTGGAAGTAGTTTTTAGTTTGTTTTTAGTTATAGCTATTTTAGGGGGATATCTGTGTGTGCAGGTGACTATTACTGTGCATAATTATTAGGCAACTTAACAAAAAACAAATATATACCCATTTCAATTATTTATTTTTACCAGTAAAACCAATATAGCATCTCAACATTCACAAATATACATTTCTGACATTCAAAAACAAAACAAAAACAAATCAGTGACCAATATAGCCACCTTTCTTTGCAAGGACACTCAAAAGCCTGCCATCCATGGATTCTGTCAGTGTTTTGATCTGTTCACCATCAACATTGCGTGCAGCAGCAACCACAGCCTCCCAGACACTGTTCAGAGAGGTGTACTGTTTTCCCTCCTTGTAAATCTCACATTTGATGATGGAGCACAGGTTCTCAATGGGGTTCAGATCAGGTGAACAAGGAGGCCATGTCATTAGATTTTCTTCTTTTATACCCTTTCTTGCCAGCCACGCTGTGGAGTACTTGGACGCGTGTGATGGAGCATTGTCCTGCATGAAAATCATGTTTTTCTTGAAGGATGCAGACTTCTTCCTGTACCACAGGTTGAAGAAGGTGTCTTCCAGAAACTGGCAGTAGGACTGGGAGTTGAGCTTGACTCCATCCTCAACCCGAAAAGGCCCCACAAGCTCATCTTTGATGATACCAGCCCAAACCAGTACTCCACCTCCACCTTGCTGGCGTCTGAGTCGGACTGGAGCTCTCTGCCCTTTACCAATCCAGCCACGGGCCCATCCATCTGGCCCATCTAGACTCACTCTCATTTCATCAGTCCATAAAACTTTAGAAAAATCAGTCTTGAGATATTTCTTGGCCCAGTCTTGACGTTTCAGCTTGTGTGTCTTGTTCAGTGGTGGTCGTCTTTCAGCCTTTCTTACCTTGGCCATGTCTCTGAGTATTGCACACCTTGTGCTTTTGGGCACTCCAGTGATGTTGCAGCTCTGAAATATGGCCAAACTGGTGGCAAGTGGCATCTTGGCAGCTGCACGCTTGACTTTTCTCAGTTCATGGGCAGTTATTTTGCGCCTTGGTTTTTCCACATGCTTCTTGCGACCCTGTTGACTATTTTGAATTAAACGCTTGATTGTTCGATGATCACGCTTCAGAAGCTTTGCAATTTTAAGAGTGCTGCATCCCTCTGCAAGATATCTCACTATTTTTGACTTTTCTGAGCCTGTCAAGTCCTTCTTTTGACCCATTTTGCCAAAGGAAAGGAAGTTGCCTAATAATTATGCACACCTGATATAGGGTGTTGATGTCATTAGACCACACCCCTTCTCATTACAGAGATGCACATCACCTAATATGCTTAATTGGTAGTAGGCTTTCGAGCCTATACAGCTTGGAGTAAGACAACATGCATAAAGAGGATGATGTGGTCAAAATACTCATTTGCCTAATAATTCTGCACTCCCTGTATATATATATATATATTTGTAACCCCCACAAATAAACCCCCAATGCTTTTGATCAACACTGATCAAAGCCCTAACAGGCTAACCAAGTTATATTAGGCTGACCACAGTAGCAGCTCTGTGATCAGCAGCAAACAAAATATATATTTTGTTTGTATCTATATTTTTTTCTCCCTCTCCGCTTTCTACATCACACACCAACACTAAACTGTCTTCCTCTCTCTCTCAGATCGCACTGAGGGAAGAGAGGAAGCGGATACACTTGTAACAGCCAATGATTCCACTCATTGGCTGCTACAGTGTTACAGGGGACAATCGATACACCCCCTCCATGCTGATTAGATCCTGGGGGAGTGCCAGAGGTGCTAGGCACATCCCCCAACCGGATCCAGAAGAAAAAAAATAACGGAGGAGGCACAGGAGCTACAAACCGTTATGCCGTTCTATTCTGTCGTAACGGCTCTAAAGCCCAGTGTAATTATGACGGAATAGAACGGCATAATGGCGTTAAAAGGTTAAATCATTGTTAATGCCTTTGTTATAAATACAGTGGTTTTTCTAAGGGGTGCTATGTACACTCATTGAATTCCCCCATAACCTAAAATGTACTAATTGCACCAAATTAGCTAGACAGTACATGATTACATGCCCAGTGCTGTACACAGTACAAGGAGAGAGGTATTGGTTAGGATTTAAAGAAAAGTAAAGATAGGAATAGGTATTGAAGATAAGGGTCCACCTTCAAAATCTTTAGGTTTGTAGTCAATTTTTTTTCATCCCCAAATGTTATGGTCTAGACTACAGCTGGTTTTCAAACCTGTCTTCAGGCCTCCCCAACAGGCCAGGTTTCCAGGATTACTTTGGGTGAGAGCAGGTAAAATAACTATCGGCTAGATTTAGAGTTTGGCGGCCAAAGGGGTGCGTTAGCTACTCATGCTTTTTTTCTCCCGCACCTTTTAAATACCGCTGGTATTTAGAGTTCACAGAATGGCTGGGTTTTCACTGCGTTAGGCTCCAAAAAGGGAGCGTAGAGCATAATTTAACGCCACTGCAACTCTAGATACCAGTGGTACTTACGGACGCGGCCAGCTTCAAAAACGTGCTCGTGCACGATATCCCCATAGAAAACAATGGGGCATTTTGAGCTGAAAAAAAACCTAACACCTGCAAAAAAGCAGCATTCAGCTCCTAACGCAGCCCCATTGTTTTCTATGGGGAAACACTTCCTATGTCTGCACCTAACACCCTAACATGAACCCCGAGTCTAAACACCCCTAACCTTACACTTATTAACCCCTAATCTGCCACCCCCGCTATCGCTGACACCTGCATATTTTTTTAACCCCTAATCTGCCGCTCCATAAACCGCCGCTACCTACATTATCTCTGTGTACCCCTAATCTGCTGCCCCTAACACCGCCGACCCCTATATTATATTTATTAACCCCTAATCTGCCCCCCACAACGTCGCCTCCACCTGCCTACACTTATTAACCCCTAATCTGCCGAGCGGACCGCACCGCTACTATAATAAAGTTATTAAACCCTAATCCGCGTCAATAACCCTATAATAAATAGTATTAACCCCTAATCTGCCCTCCCTAACATCGCCGACACCTAACTTCAATTATTAACCCCTAATCTGCCGACCGAATTTCGCCGCTACTGTAATAAATGGATTAACCCCTAAAGCTAAGTCTAACCCTAACACCCCCCTAAGTTAAATATAATTTAAATCTAACAAAATAAATTAACTCTTATTAAATAAATTATTCCTATTTAAAGGTAAATACTTACCTGTAAAATAAACCCTAATATAGCTACAATATAAATTATAATTATATTATAGCTATTTTAGGATTTATATTTATTTTACAGGCAACTTTGTATTTATTTTAACCAGGTACAATAGCTATTAAATAGTTAAGAACTATTTAATAGCTAAAATAGTTAAAATAATTACAAAATTACCTGTAAAATAAATCCTAACCTAAGTTACAATTAAACCTAACACTACACTATCAATAAATTAATTAAATAAAATACCTATAATTATCTACAATTAAACCTAACACTACACTATCAATAAATTAATTAAATACAATTCCTACAAATAAATACAATGAAATAAACTAACTAAAGTACAAAAAATAAAAAAGAACTAAGTTACAAAAAATAAAAAAATATTTACAAACATTAGAAAAATATTACAACAATTTTAAACTAATTACACCTACTCTAAGCCCCCTAATAAAATAACAAAGCCCCCAAAATAAAAAAATGCCCTACCCTATTCTAAATTACAAAAGTTCAAAGCTCTTTTACCTTACCAGCCCTTAAAAGAGCCCTTTGCGGGGCATGCCCCAAAGAATTCAATTTGCCTGTAAAAAAAACATACAATACCCCCCCCAACATTACAACCCACCACCCACATACCCCTAATCTAACCCAAACCCCCCTTAAATAAACCTAACACTAAGCCCCTGAAGATCTTCCTACCTTGTCTTCACCATGCCAGGTATCACCGATCGTTCCAGGCTCCGAAATCTTCATCCAAGCCCAAGCGGGGGCTAGACATCCATCATCCGACGGCTGAAGAAGTCCAGAAGAGGCTCCAAAGTCTTCATCCTATCCGGGAAGAAGAGTAGATCCGGCCCGGCAACCATCTTCTTCCAAGCGGCATCTTCTATCTTCATCCGATGAGGACCGGCTCCATCTTGAAGACCTCCACCGCGGACCCATCTTCTTCTTCCGACGACTTCCCGACGAATGATGGTTCCTTTAAGGGACGTCATCCAAGATGGCGTCCCTCGAATTCCGATTGGCTGATAGGATTCTATCAGCCAATCGGAATTAAGGTAGGAAAATTCTGATTGGCTGATGGAATCAGCCAATCAGAATCAAGTTCAATCCGATTGGCTGATTCAATCAGCCAATCAGATTGAGCTCGCATTCTATTGGCTGTTCCGATCAGCCAATAGAATGCGAGCTCAATCTGATTGGCTGATCCAATCAGCTAATCGGATTGAACTTGAATCTGATTGGCTGATTCCATCAGCCAATCAGAATATTCCTACCTTAATTCCGATTGGCTGATAGAATCCTATCAGCCAATCGGAATTCGAGGGACACCATCTTGGATGACGTCATTTAAAGGAACCGTCATTTGGCGAGTAGGCGTCGGTTGAAGAGGATGTTCCGCGTCGGCTTGGAAGAAGATGGCTCCGCTCCGCTCCGGAAGAAAGAATATTGAAGATGCGGCTTGATAGAAGACTTCATCCCGATGATGGACTTCCGACTTCAGCCCGATGATGGAGTTCTTCAGCCGCCGCTTGGATCCAGACTTCAGCCCGAGGATGGACGTCACTCTTCAGCCCCCCGCTTGGGCTTGGATCAAGACTTCGGACCCTCTTCTGGACAGATTGGGACCCGGTGAGGTGAAGACAAGGTAAGGAGATCTTCAGGGGCTTAGTGTTAGGTTTATTTAAGGGGGTTTGGGTTAGATTAGGGGTATGTGGGTGGTGGGTTGTAATGTTGTGGAGGGGGTATTGTATGTGTTTTTTTTACAGGCAAAAGAGCTGAATTCTTTGGGGCATGCCCCGCAAAGGGCCCTTTTCAGGGCTGGTAAGGTAAGAGAGCTTTGAACTTTTTTATTTTAGAATAGGGTAGGGCATTTTTTTATTTTGGGGGGCTTTGTTATTTTATTAGGGGGCTTAGAGTAGGTGTAATTAGTTTAAAATTGTTGTAATATTTTTCTAATGTTTGTAAATATTTTTTTATTTTTTGTAACTTAGTTCTTTTTTATTTTTTGTATTTTAGTTAGTTTATTTAATTGTATTTATTTGTAGGTATTGTATTTAATTAATTTATTGATAGTGTAGTGTTAGGTTTAATTGTAGATAATTGTAGGTATTTTATTTAATTAATTTATTGATAGTGTAGTGTTAGGTTTAATTATAGATAATTGTAGGTATTGTATTTAATTAATGTATTGATAGTGTAGTGTTAGGTTTAATTGTAACTTAGGTTAGGATTTATTTTACAGGTAATTTTGTAATTATTTTAACTATTTTAGCTATTAAATAGTTCTTAACTATTTAATAGCTATTGTACCTGGTTAAAATAAATACAAAGTTGCCTGTAAAATAAATATTAATCCTAAAATAGCTACAATATAATTATAATTTATATTGTAGCTATATTAGGGTTTATTTTACAGGTAAGTATTTAGCTTTAAATAGGAATAATTTATTTAATAAGAGTTAATTTATTTAGTTAGAATAAAATTATATTTAACTTAGGGGGGTGTTAGGGTTAGGGTTAGACTTAGCTTTAGGGGTTAAAAAATTTATTAGAGTAGCGGTGAGCTCCGATCGGCAGATTAGGGGTTAATAATTGAAGTTAGGTGTTGGCGATGTTAGGGAGGGCAGATTAGGGGTTAATACTATTTATTATAGGGTTATTGAGGCGGGAGTGAGGCGGATTAGGGGTTAATAACTTTATTATAGTAGCGGTGCGGTCCGCTCGGCAGATTAGGGGTTAATAAGTGTAGGCAGGTGGAGGCGACGGTGAGGGGGGCAGATTAGGGGTTAATAAATATAATATAGGGGTCGGCGGTGTTAGGCACAGCAGATTAGGGATACATAGCTATAATGTAGGTGGCAGCGGTGTACGGAGCGGAAGATTAGGGGTTAATAATAATATGCAGGGGTCAGCGATAGCGGGGGCAGCAGATTAGGGGTTAATAAATATAATATAGGGGTCGGCGGTGTTAGGGGCAGCAGATTAGGCGTTCATAGGGATAATGTAGGTGGCAGCGGCGTGTGGTCGGCAGATTAGGGGTTAAAAATTTTTAATAGAGTGGCGGCGATGTGGGGGGACCTCGGTTTAGGGGTACATAGGTAGTTTATGGGTGTTAGTGTACTTTAGAGCACAGTAGTTAAGAGCTTTATAAACCGGCGTTAGCCCAGAAAGCTCTTAACTACTGACTTTTTTCTGCGGCTGGAGTTTTGTCGTTAGAGTTCTAACGCTCACTTCAGCCACGACTCTAAATACCGGCGTTAGAAAGATCCCATTTAAAAGATAGGATACGCAATTGACGTAAGGGGATCTGCGGTATGGAAAAGTCGCGGCTGGAAAGTGAACGTTAGACCCTTTCCTGACTGACTCTAAATACCAGCGGTAGCCCAAAACCAGCGTTAGGAGCCTCTAACGCTGGTTTTGACGGCTACCGCCCAACTCTAAATCTAGGCCTAAGTTTACTAATGAGCTGATTATATCACCTTTGCTCTAGTTCAGATATCCTTAAAATCTGGCCTGTTTGGGAGGCCTGAGGACAGGTTTGAAAATCAGTGGTCTAGAGCCACCCTGCCACCTATAAAGTGTCACCCGTCTCAGTAACAAAATAATAATAATAAAAATAGAAAAGCAGATTTAAAACTTTAACAGTTTTTATGATTGTCTCCTCTTGTACTATATACATTTTCTATGTATCTCTTTGTGTATATGTAGATAGGTTTGTATACTTTGTCTTGTATTTTATTGATTTAGTTTTATATTTGGTAAGAATTTTATATCCATACTATTTACTTTTTTTGATAACATTTATCTTGTATTGTAAGTTAAGTTAAAGGGCCACTAAACTCAAAATTAAACTTTTATGACTCAGATTAATTCACACAAAAATAAAAATGTTCAAATTTTTTATATGCACACTTTTTGAGGCATGCACATGGGTGAGACAATCACACAAGGCATCTATGTGCAGCACTAATAGAAGAGTATATTGCGCTATGCTTTTTTAACAAATGATATCAAGAAATTGAAGCAAATTTGATAATAGAAGTACATTGAAAAGAAAATAAATATGCAACATTTTTGCTAGACTGAAAAAAAAAATCTTATCATTATAAGGTGTTTACTGTCCATTTAATACCCATAAAACTACTATTTAGACCAATCATTTATTTTATATGAAATAATAGAAATAATAAAATGTAATATGAACATTCCTTCTATCGATTGTGATAGAAAATAGATTTGTTTTGGTTGATTAAAGAGACAGTAAAGTCAAGATTAAACTTATACCATTCAGATAGAATGTGCCATTTAATTTAAAAACAATTCAGTTTACTTTGATTATCAGATTTGTTAAAGAGTAGACCTAGGAAGGTCATAGGACCTCAAGGGCGTGCAATGGTAACAGTGATTGCAACAATGTTTGTAGCAAAGTTGTACATTGTTGCAAACACTGCTTCCATAGAGTGCTCTTTTTTATCCATAAACTAGCTATGGGGAATGCAAATTTGAGAATGTTACCTTTAATTTTATCAAATATATATAGATCACTTTATTAGGTGTATCTCTTATTTAAAACGTATGGCCCCCGTTTTGAAACATAAGAATTCCTATGCAAAACATTAAATACTAGATTTTGTTTTGTTCTGCTTTTTTAAGCTGTTACGGGGCACCATGTACTAAGCAGTCAATTTATCTGATATTGTAGATGTGGATAAACTCGCTTTAACTCGCAGCGAGCGAAATGATGTCCACTGGCACTATGTACTAAAAAAACACTCTGAAATAGATAAATTTGACGCCTCGCTCGCAGTGACTAATCTAATTTACTAAAATGTCTGGAGAATTGTCTGGCCAATTATTAACACGTGACCTGCAAGGTGTCACAAACGTCATTGTAGTCAAGGGAATAGAAATAAGCAACTATAAAAGGGCATCATTACTAAAAAAAACTTTATATTGTTCAAATATTTTGGAACATTTCATTCCCTGCGTTCTTTTTGTCAAATTCAAATTAAATTTTCGATATGGCTTCATCTGGATCTGAATCCCAGACTTCTAAATCAAAGAATCCACACTTTTTGCATCAACAAAATGTTTTGATAGATATGATTATCGAATTACATGACTACTTATTCGGATGTCGTGTAAGACAGACCAATTTTGCAAGACAAAAGATGATCTGGCAACGAATAAGCGATGCAGTTATGGGGTAGATGGCAAGTAAACCTAACAAGGAAAAATAATCATCATAGCCTCGATGACTTTACTTAAGTGACATGAAAATGCTGATTGACTTATTCCAATAATGACGCTCGAAACCACCTGAAGGACCCTGTTACCATAAAATGCAATGCAGCTAAAAGTTTCAATAGTCCAGGAATAGCCCGTGAACGCGCCGTCATCGGCTCCAAATAATCTTCTATCTCTCGATACAAGTGTAATATGGAATCACGATCAAGCTGGAATCTTTATATGATCTCTCGGTCAGAAAGGCTGTGCAAACCAACCCATGGAAGGAATACACGGGGGACACAAAATCTCCTTCTTAATCGATTTGCAAAATTTTCTTCAATATTCAGTCTTCTAGCCCAGATTTGCATCACACGGATGAGAAACAAATACAGAAGTGTCTCCATAGCTCAAAAACTCAACAATGTAAGTACAATGATGAGTTTACACCCTTTTGTATAGGCCTAGACTGGCGTCTCTGTTGACTTTCCTATTGTTTTGTACCTTGCCCACCACCTAAAAGATGCCCAGGCAAAATCCACAAGGTGGTAGCAAAAAATATAGCGAGCGGATAAATAGATTTATTAGTACATTAGTATTATTGCGAGTTGGTTGTCAAATCTGTCTATTTGCATTGAAAAATAGAGTGGTATCGAGGATTGGCGGACAAGTACGCTCTCAAGTTTAAAAATGCGGGTTTGGACATAGTTGACTACTTTGTACATACCATTTTGTATACGTGCGCGAGTTTTGACACGAAAATATTAGTGCACAACTCGCTGTCTGCTTAGTACATCGAGCCCACAATCTATTTAATTAAAGGGACACTGAACTCAAAAATGTTCTTTTATGATTCAGATAGAGCATACAATTTTAAGCAACTTTCTAATTTACTCCTATTATCAATTTTCTTTGTTCTCTTGGTATCTTTATTTGAAATGCAAGAATGTAAGTTTAGATGCCGGCTCATTTTTGGTGAACAACCTGGGTTGTTCTTGCTGATTGGTGGATAAATTCATCCACCAATAAAAAAGTGCTGTCCAGAGTTTTGAAGCCCAAAAAAGCTTAGATGCCTTCTTTTTCAAATAAAGATAGCAAGAGAACGAAGAAAATTTGAAAATAGGAGTAAATTAGAAAGATGCTTAAAATGTTATGCTCTATCTGAATCACGAAAGAAAAAATTTGGGTTCAGTTTCCCTTTAATATAATGGAAGATTCTAGTAAAACATGAAACAGGCTTAGTGCAAACTGTTTAATGGGATTTTTACAAATATTTACACAAGCAAAACATACATAAGCAGTGTAAAAGCATAAACTTGACAGCTGATTAATTATTGAATATTATTGCCAATGTGTTTGAATACACGTGTTTTTCTCTTAGCCAATGCTATCAATTTATGGTGTGTGCAATTAAAGGGACAGTCTACTCCAGAATGTTTAATGTTTAAAAAGATAGATGATCCCTTTATTTCCCATTTACCAGTTGTGCATAACCAACACAGTTATATAAATACACTTTTTACCTCTGTGATTACCTTGTATCTAAGCCTCTGCAGACTGCCTCCTTATTTCAGTTCTTTTGACAGGCTTGCATTGTAGCCAATTAGTCCCCTCTCATAAGTAACTTATTTTAAGATTGCTATTGAAATTTTAATATATATCTATATCTGTAGATATATATTAATATAGAAAATGTTTCTATTATAAACGAAATTGCATTCACAGTTTTATGAAATATCAATATTGTGAATGCGCAATTGTCATCTCAATATAACGGAAACATGAATATTGTGATTGCGTGTTCTCAGTATAATAGAAATATGAATATTTTGATTGTGATTGCATGTTCTCAGTATAAAGGAAATATGAATATTTTGATCGTGATTGCATGTTCTCAGTATAATGGAAATATTAATATTTTTATTGTGATTGCATGTTCTCAGTATAATGAAAATATGAATATTTTGATTGTGATCGCGTGTTCTCAGTATAATAGAAATATGAATATTTTTATTGTGATTGCATGTTCTCAGTATAATGGAAATCAGGGACAGGCACAGACCAAGGCTGTGACGGACATTTTCCAAAGTACAGACCTTAGTGAAGGACACCAAGGTACATTTGAAATTAAAAACATTTTCTCCAACATAGGTGTGTCCGGTCCACGGCGTCATCCTTACTTGTGGGATATTCTCTTCCCCAACAGGAAATGGCAAAGAGCCCAGCAAAGCTGGTCACATGATCCCTCCTAGGCTCCGCCTTCCCCAGTCATTCTCTTTGCCGTTGTACAGGCAACATCTCCACGGAGATGGCTTAGAGTTTTTTGGTGTTTAGTAGTTTTTATTATTCAATCAAGAGTTTGTTATTTTAAAATAGTGCTGGTATGTACTATTTACTCTGAAACAGAAAAGAGATGAAGATTTCTGTTTGTAAGAGGAAAATGATTTTAGCAACCGTTACTAAAATCGATGGCTGTTTCCACACAGGACTGTTGAGAGGAATTAACTTCAGTTGGGGGAAACAGTGAGCAGACTTTTGCTGCTTGAGGTATGACACATTTCTAACAAGACGATGTAATGCTGGAAGCTGTCATTTTCCCTATGGGATCCGGTAAGCCATTTTTATTACATAAAGAAAAAAAGGGCTTCACAAGGGCTTTTAAGACTGTAGACATTTTCTGGGCTAAAACGATTTATATATAAGCATATTTTATACTCCATAGCCTTGAGGAATTATTTTAATCTTGGGAACTATGTAAAATAACCAGCAGGCACTGTATTGGACACCTTATTCTCTAGGGGCTTTCCCTAATCATAGGCAGAGTCTCATTTTCGCGCCTCTATTGCGCACTTGTTTTTGGGAAGCATGACATGCAGATGCATGTGTGAGGAGCTCTGATACATAGAAAAGACTTTCTGAAGGCGTCATTTGGTATCGTATTCCCCTTTGGGCTTGGTTGGGTCTCAGCAAAGCAGATACCAGGGACTGTAAAGGGGTTAAATATAAAAACGGCTCCGGTTCCGTTATTTTAAGGGTTAAAGCTTCCAAATTTGGTGTGCAATACTTTTAAGGCTTTCAGACACTGTGGTGAAATTTTGGTGAATTTTCAACAATTCCTTCATACTTTTTCACATATGCAGTAATAAAGTGTGTTCAGTTTAAAATTTAAAGTGACAGTAACGGTTTTATTTTAAAACGTTTTTTGTACTTTGTTATCAAGTTTATGCCTGTTTAACATGTCTGAACTACCAGATAGACTGTGTTCTGTATGTGGGGAAGCCAAGGTTCCTTCTCATTTAAATAGATGTGATTTATGTGACACAAAATTTAGAGAAAATGATGCCCAAGATGATTCCTCAAGTGAGGGGAGTAAGCATGGTACTGCATCATCCCCTCCTTCGTCTACACCAGTCTTGCCCACACAGGAGGCCCCTAGTACATCTAGTGCGCCAATACTCCTTACTATGCAACAATTAACGGCTGTAATGGATAATTCTATCAAAAACATTTTAGCCAAAATGCCCACTTATCAGCGAAAGCGCGACTGCTCTGTTTTAGAAAATACTGAAGAGCATGAGGACGCTGATGATATTGGTTCTGAAGTGCCCCTACACCAGTCTGAGGGGGCCAGGGAGGTTTTGTCTGAGGGAGAAATTTCAGATTCAGGGAAAATTTCTCAACAAGCTGAACCTGATGTGATTACATTTAAATTTAAATTGGAACATCTCCGCGCTCTGCTTAAGGAGGTGTTATCTACTCTGGATGATTGTGAGAATTTGGTCATTCCAGAGAAATTATGTAAAATGGACAAGTTCCTAGAGGTCCCGGGGCCCCCCGAAGCTTTTCCTATACCCAAGCGGGTGGCGGACATTGTAAATAAAGAATGGGAAAGGCCCGGTATACCTTTCGTCCCTCCCCCCATATTTAAGAAATTGTTTCCTATGGTCGACCCCAGAAAGGACTTATGGCAGACAGTCCCCAAGGTCGAGGGGGCGGTTTCTACTCTAAACAAACGCACCACTATACCCATAGAAGATAGTTGTGCTTTCAAAGATCCTATGGATAAAAAATTAGAGGGTTTGCTTAAAAAGATGTTTGTTCAGCAAGGTTACCTTCTACAACCAATTTCATGCATTGTTCCTGTCACTACAGCAGCGTGTTTCTGGTTCGATGAACTAGAAAAGGCGCTCAATAAAAATTCTTCTTATGAGGAGATTATGGACAGAATTCATGCTCTCAAATTGGCTAATTCTTTCACCCTAGACGCCACTTTGCAATTGGCTAGGTTAGCGGCGAAAAATTCTGGTTTTGCTATTGTGGCGCGCAGAGCGCTTTGGCTAAAATCTTGGTCAGCGGATGCGTCTTCCAAGAACAAATTGCTTAACATTCCTTTCAAGGGGAAAACGCTGTTTGGCCCTGACTTGAAAGAGATTATTTCTGATATCACTGGGGGCAAGGGCCACGCCCTTCCTCAGGATAGGTCTTTCAAGGCCAAAAATAAACCTAATTTTCGTCCCTTTCGCAGAAACGGACCAGCCCCAAGTGCTACGTCCTCTAAGCAAGAGGGTAATACTTCTCAAGCCAAGCCAGCCTGGAGGCCAATGTAAGGCTGGAACAAAGGAAAGCAGGCCAAGAAACCTGCCACTGCTACCAAGACAGCATGAGATGTTGGCCCCCGATCCGGGACCGGATCTGGTGGGGGGCAGACTCTCTCTCTTCGCTCAGGCTTGGGCAAGAGATGTTCTGGATCCTTGGGCGCTAGAAATAGTCTCCCAAGGTTATCTTCTGGAATTCAAGGGGCTTCCCCCAAGGGGGAGGTTCCACAGGTCTCAATTGTCTTCAGACCACATAAAAAAACAGGCATTCTTACATTGTGTAGAAGACCTGTTAAAAATGGGAGTGATTCATCCTGTTCCATTAGGAGAACAAGGGATGGGGTTCTACTCCAATCTGTTCGTAGTTCACAAAAAAGAGGGAACATTCAGACCAATCTTAGATCTCAAGATCCTAAACAAGTTTCTCAAGGTTCCATCGTTCAAAATGGAAACCATTCGAACAATTCTTCCTTCCATCCAGGAAGGTCAATTCATGACCACGGTGGATTTAAAGGATGCGTATCTACATATTCCTATCCACAAGGAACATCATCGGTTCCTAAGGTTCGCATTCCTGGACAAGCATTACCAGTTTGTGGCACTTCCGTTCGGATTAGCCACTGCTCCAAGAATTTTCACAAAGGTACTAGGGTCCCTTCTAGCGGTGCTAAGACCAAGGGGCATTGTAGTAGTACCTTACTTGGACGACATTCTGATTCAAGCGTCGTCCCTTCCACAAGCAAAGGCTCACACGGACATTGTCCTGGCCTTTCTCAGATCTCACGGGTGGAAAGTGAACGTAGAAAAAAGTTCTCTATCTCCGTCATCAAGGGTTCCCTTCTTGGGAACAATAATAGACTCCTTAGAAATGAGGATTTTTCTGACAGAGGCCAGAAAATCAAAACTTCTAAACTCTTGTCAAATACTTCATTCTGTTCCTCTTCCTTCCATAGCGCAGTGCATGGAAGTAATAGGTTTGATGGTAGCGGCAATGGACATAGTTCCTTTTGCGCGAATTCATCTAAGACCATTTCAACTGTGCATGCTCAGTCAGTGGAATGGGGACTATACAGACTTGTCTCCGACGATACAAGTAGATCAGGGGACCAGAGATTCACTCAGTTGGTGGCTGTCCCTGGACAACCTGTCACAGGGGATGAGCTTCCGCAGACCAGAGTGGGTCATTGTCACGACCGACGCCAGTCTGGTGGGCTGGGGCGCGGTCTGGGGACCCCTGAAACCTCAGGGTCTTTGGTCTCGGGAAGAATCTCTTCTCCCGATAAATATTCTGGAACTGAGAGCGATATTCAATGCTCTCAAGGCTTGGCCTCAGCTAGCAAAGGCCAAATTCATACGGTTTCAATCAGACAACATGACGACTGTTGCGTACATCAACCATCAGGGGGGAACAAGGAGTTCCCTGGCGATGGAAGAAGTGACCAAAATCATTCAATGGGCGGAGACTCACTCCTGCCACTTGTCTGCGATCCACATTCCAGGAGTGGAAAACTGGGAAGCAGATTTTCTGAGTCGTCAGACATTTCATCCGGGGGAGTGGGAACTCCATCCGGAAATCTTTGCCCAAATCACTCAATTGTGGGGCATTCCAGACATGGATCTGATGGCCTCTCGTCAGAACTTCAAGGTTCCTTGCTACGGGTCCAGATCCAGGGATCCCAAGGCGACTCTAGTAGATGCACTAGTAGCACCTTGGACCTTCAAACTAGCTTATGTATTCCCGCCGTTTCCTCTCATCCCCAGGCTGGTAGCCAGGATCAATCAGGAGAGGGCATCGGTGATCTTGATAGCTCCTGCGTGGCCACGCAGGACTTGGTATGCAGACCTGGTGAATATGTCATCGGCTCCACCATGGAAGCTACCTTTGAGACGAGACCTTCTTGTTCAAGGTCCGTTCGAACATCCGAATCTGGTCTCACTCCAACTGACTGCTTGGAGATTGAACGCTTGATCTTATCAAAGCGAGGGTTCTCAGATTCTGTCATTGATACTCTTGTTCAGGCCAGAAAGCCTGTAACTAGAAAAATCTACCACAAAATATGGAAAAAATATATCTATTGGTGTGAATCTAAAGGATTCCCTTGGGACAAGATAAAAATTCCTAAGATTCTATCCTTTCTTCAAGAAGGTTTGGAGAAAGGATTATCTGCAAGTTCTTTGAAAGGACAGATTTCTGCCTTGTCTGTGTTACTTCACAAAAGGCTGGCAGCTGTGCCAGATGTTCAAGCCTTTGTTCAGGCTCTGGTTAGAATCAAGCCTGTTTACAAACCTTTGACTCCTCCTTGGAGTCTCAATTTAGTTCTTTCAGTTCTTCAGGGGGTTCCGTTTGAACCCTTACATTCCGTTGATATTAAGTTATTATCTTGGAAAGTTTTGTTTTTGGTTGCAATTTCTTCTACTAGAAGAGTTTCAGAATTATCTGCTCTGCAGTGTTCTCCTCCTTATCTGGTGTTCCATGCAGATAAGGTGGTTCTGCGTACTAAACCTGGTTTTCTTCTGAAAGTTGTTTCTAACAAAAACATTAACCAGGAGATAGTCGTGCCTTCTTTGTGTCCGAATCCAGTTTCAAAGAAGGAACGTTTGTTGCACAATTTGGATGTAGTTCGTGCTCTAAAATTCTATTTAGATGCTACAAAGGATTTTAGACAAACATCTTCCTTGTTTGTTGTTTATTCTGGTAAAAGGAGAGGTCAAAAAGCAACTTCTACCTCTCTCTCTTTTTGGATTAAAAGCATCATCAGATTGGCTTACGAGACTGCCGGACGGCAGCCTCCTGAAAGAATCACAGCTCATTCCACTAGGGCTGTGGCTTCCACATGGGCCTTCAAGAACGAGGCTTCTGTTGATCAGATATGTAAGGCAGCGACTTGGTCTTCACTGCACACTTTTACTAAATTTTACAAATTTGATACTTTTGCTTCTTCTGAGGCTATTTTTGGGAGAAAGGTTTTGCAAGCCGTGGTGCCTTCCATCTAGGTGACCTGATTTGCTCCCTCCCTTCATCCGTGTCCTAAAGCTTTGGTATTGGTTCCCACAAGTAAGGATGACGCCGTGGACCGGACACACCTATGTTGGAGAAAACAGAATTTATGTTTACCTGATAAATTACTTTCTCCAACGGTGTGTCCGGTCCACGGCCCGCCCTGGTTTTTTAATCAGGTCTGATAATTTATTTTCTTTAACTACAGTCACCACGGTATCATATGATTTCTCCTATGCAAATATTCCTCCTTTACGTCGGTCGAATGACTGGGGAAGGCGGAGCCTAGGAGGGATCATGTGACCAGCTTTGCTGGGCTCTTTGCCATTTCCTGTTGGGGAAGAGAATATCCCACAAGTAAGGATGACGCCGTGGACCGGACACACCGTCGGAGAAAGTAATTTATCAGGTAAACATAAATTCTGTTATTTTATAGTGCTTGGTGTTATTATACTGATGCAGATACCACTGATCCTATAACCAGCCCTCCTCTGGCTATACCCATGAGCCAATGGGGGGTAGTTATCAAGCCGTCTACTTTTCTTGCTTCGCCGGCCCAATACGCCCGCCTAAGCTCGCCTACCTTCGCCGCCGCGGACCTGAAAAAATACGCCTAAGTTATCAAATAAAGCTGTCAAAAAGCCGCGGGGCGATGAGCAGCGGACTGTGACAGTTATCACTCATCCGATCTCGCTGCCCTTCGGCTTTTTCCCAGCTTTATTGCTAGCCTGTCACTAAGCACTCACACTAAACTACACTGTTCTATCCCTATACCGGCACCCCCGGAGCCTCCCGCAACTCAATAAAGTTACTAACCCCTAAACCTGCCGCTCCTAGACCCGCCGCAACTCTTATAAATGTATTAACCCCTAAACCGCCGCTCCCGGACACCGCTACCACCTACAGTATACCTAGTAACCCCTATCCTGCCCCCCCATACCGTCGCCCTCTATAATAAAATTATTAACCCCTATCCTGCTGATCCCGCACCTCTCCGCAACTAAATAAATAGTTTAACCCCTAAACCGCCGCTCCATGAACCCGCCGCAACCTATATTAAACCTATTAACCCCTATCCTGCCCCCCCTACACCGTCGCCACCTATAATAAATTTATTAACCCCTAATCTGCCCCCCCACACCGTCGCCACCTATAATAAATTTATTAACCCCTATCCTGCCCCCCACTATGCCGCCGCCACTGTAATAAAATTATTAACCCCTAAACCTAAGTCTAACCCTAACGCCCCCCTAACTTAAATATTAATTAAATAAATCTAAATAAATGAACTCTTATTAAGTAAATGAATCCTATTTGAAACTAAATACTTACCTTTAAAATAAACCCTAATATAGCTACAATATAAATAATAATTATATTCTAGCTATCTTAGGATTTATATTTATTTTACAGGTACCTTTCAATTTATTTTAACCATGTACAATAACTATTAAATAGTTATTAACTATTTAATAGCTTACCTAGCTAAAATAAAGAGAAATGTACCTGTGAAATAAATCCTAACCTAAGTTACAATTACACCTAACACTACACTATACTTTAATAAATTATTCCTATTTAAAAATAAATACTTACCTGTAAAATAAACCCTAAGATAGCTACAATGTAATTAATAATTATATTATAGCTATCTTAGGATTTATATTTATTTTACAGGTAACTTTGTATTTATTTTAGCTAGTTAGAATAGTTATTAAATAGTTATTAACTATTTAATAACTACATAGCTAAATGAAATACAAAATTACCTGTAAAATAAATCCTAACTTAAGTTACAATTAAACCTAATACTACACTATCATTAAATTAATTAAATAAATTAACTACAAATAACTACAATTAAATACAATTACATAAACTAACTAAAGTACAAAAAATAAAAAAAGCTAAGTTACAAAAAATAAAAAAATAAGTTACAAACATGTTACAAATATTACAACAATTTTAAGCTACTTACACCTAATCTAAGCCCCCTAATAAAATAACAAACCCCCCCAAAATAAAAAAATGCCCTACCCTATTCTAAATTAAATAAATTTCAAAGCTCTTTTACCTTACTAGCCCTTAAAAGGGCCATTTGTGGGGGCATGCCCCAAAGAAAACAGCTCTTTTGCCTGTAAAAGAAAAATACAACCCCCCCCCAACATTAAAACCCACCACCCACATACCCCTAATCTAACCCAAACCCCCCTTACAAAAACCTAACACTAATCCCCTGAAGATCATCCTACCTTGAGTCGTCTTCACTCAGCCGAGCCACCGATGGAACTGAAGAGGACATCCGGAGCGGAAGAAGTTAATCCTCCAAGCGGCGCTGAAGAAATCTTCCATCCGATGAAGTCATCATCCAGGCGGCGCTGAAGAAAAGTCTTCGATCCGTCCGATGTCATCTTCAAAGAGGCGCTGAAGAGGTCTTCTATCCGGGCGAAGTCATCTTCCAAGCCGGGTCTTGAATCTTCCTTCCGCCGACGCGGAACCACCTTCTTCACCGACGGACTACGACGAATGACGGCTCCTTTAAGGGACGTCATCCAAGATGGCGTCCCCTCAATTCCGATTGGCTGATAGGATTCTATCAGCCAATCGGAATTAAGGTAGGAAAATCTGATTGGCTGATGGAATCAGCCAATCAGATTCAAGTTCAATCCGATTGGCTGATCCAATCAGATTGAGCTCGCATTCTATTGGCTGATCGGAACAGCCAATAGAATGCGAGCTCAATCTGATTGGCTGATTCCATCAGCCAATCAGATTTTTCCTACCTTAATTCCGATTGGCTGATAGAATCCTATCAGCCAATCGGAATTGAGGGGACGCCATCTTGGATGACGTCCCTTAAAGGAGCCGTCATTCGTCGTAGTCCGTCGGTGAAGAAGGTGGTTCCGCGTCGGCGGAAGGAAGATTCAAGACCCGGCTTGGAAGATGACTTCGCCCGGATAGAAGACCTCTTCAGTGCCTCTTTGAAGATGACATCGGACGGATCGAAGACTTTTCTTCAGCGCCGCCTGGATGATGACTTCATCGGATGGAAGATTTCTTCAGCGCCGCTTGGAGGATTAACTTCTTCCGCTCTGGATGTCCTCTTCAGTTCCATCGGTGGCTCGGCTGAGTGAAGACGACTCAAGGTAGGATGATCTTCAGGGGATTAGTGTTAGGTTTTTGTAAGGGGGGTTTGGGTTAGATTAGGGGTATGTGGGTGGTGGGTTTTAATGTTGGGGGGGGTTGTATTTTTATTTTACAGGCAAAAGAGCTGTTTTCTTTGGGGCATGCCCCCACAAATGGCCCTTTTAAGGGCTGGTAAGGTAAAAGAGCTTTGAAATTTATTTAATTTAGAATAGGGTAGGGCATTTTTTTATTTTGGGGGGGTTTGTTATTTTATTAGGGGGCTTAGATTAGGTGTAAGTAGCTTAAAATTGTTGTAATATTTGTAACATGTTTGTAACTTATTTTTTTATTTTTTGTAACTTAGCTTTTTTATTTTTTGTACTTTAGTTAGTTTATGTAATTGTATTTAATTGTAGTTATTTGTAGGTAATTTATTTAATTAATTTAATGATAGTGTAGTATTAGGTTTAATTGTAACTTAAGTTAGGATTTATTTTACAGGTTATTTTGTATTTCTTTTATTTCTTAGGGTTTATTTTACAGGTAGGTATTTATTTTTAAATAGGAATAATTTATTAAAGTATAGTGTAGTGTTAGGTGTAATTGTAACTTAGGTTAGGATTTATTTCACAGGTACATTTCTCTTTATTTTAGCTAGGTAAGCTATTAAATAGTTAATAACTATTTAATAGTTATTGTACATGGTTAAAATAAATTGAAAGGTACCTGTAAAATAAATATAAATCCTAAAATAGCTAGAATATAATTATTAATTATATTGTAGCTATCTTAGGGTTTATTTTACAGGTAGGTATTTATTTTTAAATAGGAATAATTTATTAAAGTATAGTGTAGTGTTAGGTGTAATTGTAACTTAGGTTAGGATTTATTTCACAGGTACATTTCTCTTTATTTTAGCTTGGTAAGCTATTAAATAGTTAATAACTATTTAATAGTTATTGTACATGGTTAAAATAAATTGAAAGGTACCTGTAAAATAAATATAAATCCTAAGATAGCTAGAATATAATTATTATTTATATTGTAGCTATATTAGGGTTTATTTTAAAGGTAAGTATTTAGTTTTAAATAGGATTCATTTACTTAATAAGAGTTAATTTATTTAGATTTATTTAATTAATATTTAAGTTAGGGGGGCGTTAGGGTTAGGGTTAGACTTAGGTTTAGGGGTTAATAATTTTATGACAGTGGCGGCGGCGTAGTGGGGGGCAGGATAGGGGTTAATAAATTTATTATAGGTGGCGACGGTGTAGGGGGGCAGATTAGGGGTTAATAAATTTATTATAGGTGGCGACGGTGTAGGGGGGGCAGGATAGGGGTTAATACATTTAATATAGGTTGCGGCGGGTTCAGGGAGCGGCGGTTTAGGGGTTAATACATTTATTATAGTTGCGGTGGGCTCCGGGAGCGGCGGTTTAGGGGTTAATATGTATAGAGTAGCTTGCGGTGGGGTCCGGGAGCGGCGGTTTAGGGGGTAATAACTTTATTTAGTTGCGGCGGTGTAGGGGGGGCAGATTAGGGGTGTTTAGACTCGGGGTACATGTTAGGGTGTTAGGTGTAGACAGCTCCCATAGGAATGAATGGGATGTCTGTCAGCAGCGAACTTGTACTTTCGCTATGGTCAGACTCCCATTGATTCATATGGGATCCGCCGCCTCCAGGGGTGGCGGATTGAAAACCAGGTACGCTGGGCCGTAAAAGTGCCGAGCGTACCTGCTAGTTTTTTGATAGCTAGCAAAAGTAGTGAGAATGTGCCGCACTTGTGTGCGGAACATCTGGAGTGACGTAAGAATCGATCTGTGTCGGACTGAGTCTGGCGGATCGATGCTTACGTCACAAAATTCTACTTTTGCCGGTCTCGAGCCTTTGATAACTAAGGCGAATCAGCCTCGCCACAAATACGCTGCGGAATTCCAGCGTATTTGAGGTTGACGGCTTGATAACTAGGCCCCAATGTCACCAATGTGTCATTATATAGCGCTGGGTGTTATTATACTGATGCAGATACCACTGATCCTATAACCAGCACTCCTCTGGCTATACCCATGAGCCAGTGTCACTACTGTGTCATATAGTGCTGGGTGTTATTATACTGATGCAGATACCACTGATCCTATAACCAGCCCTCCTCTAGCTATACACATGAGCCAGTGTCACTACTGTGTCATTATATAGTGCTGGGTGTTATTATTCTGATGCAGATACCACTGATCCTATAACCAGCCCTCCTCTGGCTATACCCATGTGCCAGTGTCACTACTGTGTCATTATATAGCGCTGGGTGTTATTATACTGATGCAGATACCACTGATCCTATAACCAGCCCTTGTCTGGCTATACCCATGTGCCAGTGTCACTACTGTGTCATTATATAGTTCTTGGTGTTATTGTACTGATGCAGATACCACTGATCCTATAACCAACCCTCCTCTGGCTATACCCATGTGCCAGTGTCACTACTGTGTCATTATATAGTGCTGGGTGTTATTATTCTGATGCAGATACCACTGATCCTATAACCAGCCCTTGTCTGGCTATACGCATGTGCCAGTGTCACTACTGTGTCATTATATAGTGCTGGGTGTTATTATACTGATGCAGATACCACTGATCCTATAACCAGCCCTCCTCTGGCTATACCCATGTGCCAGTGTCACTACAGTGTCATTATATAGCGCTGGGTGTTATTATACTGATGCAGATACCACTGACCCTATAAACAGCCCTCCTCTGGCTATACCCATGTGCCAGTGTCACTACTGTGTCATTATATAGTGCTGGGTGTTTTTATACTGATGCAGATACCACTGATTCTATAACCAGCCCTCCTCTTGCTATACCCATGTGCCAGTGTCACTACTGTGTCATTATATAGTGCTGGGTGTTATTATTCTGATGCAGATACCACTGACCCTATAACCAGCCCTCCTCTGGCTATACCCATGAGCCAGTGTCACTACTGTGTCATATAGTGCTGGGTGTTATTATACTGATGCAGATACCACTGATTCTATAACCAGCCCTCCTCTAGCTATACCCATGAGCCAGTGTCACTACTGTGTCATTATATAGTGCTGGGTGTTATTATTCTGATGCAGATACCACTGATCCTATAACCAGCCCTCCTCTGGCTATACCCATGTGCCAGTGTCACTACTGTGTCATTATATAGCGCTGGGTGTTATACTGATGCAGATACCACTGATCCTATAACCAGCCCTTGTCTGGCTATACCCATGTGCCAGTGTCACTACTGTTTCATTATATAGTGCTTGGTGTTATTATACTGATGCAGATACCACTGATCCTATAACCAACCCTCATCTGGCTATACCCATGTGCCAGTGTCACTACTGTGTCATTATATAGTGCTGGAAGTTATTATTCTGATGCAGATACCACTGATCCTATAACCAACCCTCATCTGGCTATACCCATGTGCCAGTGTCACTACTGTGTCATTATATAGTGCTGGAAGTTATTATTCTGATGCAGATACCACTGATCCTATAACCAGCCCTCCTCTGGCTATACCCATGTGCCAGTGTCACTACTGTGTCATTATATAGCGCTGGGTGTTATACTGATGCAGATACCACTGATCCTATAACCAGCCCTTGTCTGGCTATACCCATGTGCCAGTGTCACTACTGTTTCATTATATAGTGCTTGGTGTTATTATACTGATGCAGATACCACTGATCCTATAACCAACCCTCATCTGGCTATACCCATGTGCCAGTGTAACTACTGTGTCATTATATAGTGCTGGAAGTTATTATTCTGATGCAGATACCACTGATCCTATAACCAACCCTCATCTGGCTATACCCATGTGCCAGTGTCACTACTGTGTCATTATATAGTGCTGGAAGTTATTATTCTGATGCAGATACCACTGATCCTATAACCAGCCCTTGTCTGGCTATACGCATGTGCCAGTGTCACTACTGTGTCATTATATAGTGCTGGGTGTTATTATACTGATGCAGATACCACTGACCCTATAACCAGCCCTTGTCTGGCTATACCCATGTGCCAGTGTCACTACTGTGTCATTATATAGTGCTGGGTGTTATTATACTGATGCAGATACCACTGATCCTATAACCAGCCCTTGTCTGGCTATACCCATGTGCCAGTGTCACTACTGTGTCATTATATAGTGCTGGGTGTTATTATACTGATGCAGATACCACTGATCCTATAACCAACCCTCCTCTGGCTATACCCATGTGCCAGTGTCACTACTGTGTCATTTTATAGCGCTGGGTGTTATTATACTGATGCAGATACCACTGACCCTATAACCAGCCCTCCTCTGGCTATACCCATGTGCCAATGTCACTACTGTGTTATTATATAGTGCTGGGTGTTATTATACTGATGCAGATACCACTGATCCTATAACCAGCCCTCCTCTGGCTATACCCATGTGCCAGTGTCACTACTGTGTCATTATATAGCGCTGGGTGTTATTATACTGATGCAGATACCACTGATTCTATAACCAGCCCTCCTCTGGCTATACCCATGTGCCAGTGTCACTACTGTGTCATTATGTAGTGCTGGTTGTTATTATACTGATGCAGATACCACTGACCCTATAACCAGCCCTCCTCTGGCTATACCAATGTGCCAGTGTCACTACTGTGTCATTATATAGCGCTGGGTGTTATATACTGATGCAGATACCACTGATCATATAACCAGCCCTTGTCTGGCTATACCCATGTGCCAGTGTCACTACTTTGTCATTATATAGTACTGGGTGTTATTATACTGATGCAGATACCAATGATTCTATAACCAGCCCTCCTCTGGCTATACCCATGTGCCAGTGTCACTACTGTGTCATTTTATAGCGCTGGGTGTTGTTATACTGATGCAGATACCACTGACCCTATAACCAGCCCTCCTCTGGCTATACCCATGTGCCAATGTCACTACTGTGTTATTATATAGTGCTGGGTGTTATTATACTGATGCAGATACCACTGATCCTATAACCAGCCCTCCTCTGGCTATACCCATGTGCCAGTGTCACTACTGTGTCATTATATAGCGCTGGGTGTTATTATACTGATGCAGATACCACTGATTCTATAACCAGTTCTCCTCTGGCTATACCCATGTGCCATTGTCACTACTGTGTCATTATATAGTGCTGGGTGTTATTATACTGATGCAGATACCACTGACCCTATAACCAGCCCTCCTCTGGCTATACGCATGTGCCAGTGTCACTACTGTGTCATTATATAGTGCTTGGTGTTATTATACTGATGCAGATACCACTGATTCTATAACCAGCCCTCCTCTGGC
Organism: Bombina bombina; assembly: GCF_027579735.1. Classification (NCBI taxonomy): domain Eukaryota; kingdom Metazoa; phylum Chordata; class Amphibia; order Anura; family Bombinatoridae; genus Bombina; species Bombina bombina. Next base: position 905,211,941 of record NC_069500.1, read on the forward strand.
TATACCCATGAGCCAGTGTCACTACTGTGTCATTATATAGCACTGGGTGTTATTATACTGATGCAGATACCACTGACCCTATAACCAGCCCTCCTCTGGCTATACCCATGTGTAAGTGTCACTTCTGTGTCATTATATAGCGCTGGGTGTTATTATACTGATGCAGATACCACTGACCCTATAAACAGCCCTCCTCTGGCTATACCCATGTGCCACTGTCACTACTGTGTCATTATATAGCGCTGGGTGTTATTATACTGATGCAGATACCACTGACCCTATAACCAGCCCTCCTCTGGCTATACCCATGTGCCAGTGTCACTACTGTGTCATTATATAGTGCTGGGTGTTATTATACTGATGCAGATACCACTGATCCTATAACCAACCCTCATCTGGCTATACCCATGTGCCAGTGTCACTATATAGTGCTTGGTGTTATTATACGGATGCAGATACCACTGATTCTATAACCAGCCCTTGTCTGGCTATACCCATGTGCCAGTGTCACTACTGTGTCATTATACAGTGCTGGGTGTTATTATACTGATGCAGATACCACTGATCCTATAACCAGCCCTTGTCTGGCTATACCCATGTGCCAATGTCACTACTGTGTTATTATATAGTGCTGGGTGTTATTATACTGATGCAGATACCACTGATCCTATAACCAGCCCTCCTCTGGCTATACCCATGTGCCAGTGTCACTACTGTGTCATTATATAGCGCTGGGTGTTATTATACTGAAGCAGATACCACTGATTCTATAACCAGCCCTCCTCTGGCTATACCCATGTGCCATTGTCACTACTGTGTCATTATATAGTGCTGGGTGTTATTATACTGATGCAGATACCACTGACCCTATAACCAGCCCTCCTCTGGCTATACGCATGTGCCAGTGTCACTACTGTGTCATTATATAGTGCTTGGTGTTATTATACTGATGCAGATACCACTGATTCTATAACCAGCCCTCCTCTGGCTATACCCATGAGCCAGTGTCACTACTGTGTCATTATATAGCACTGGGTGTTATTATACTGATGCAGATACCACTGACCCTATAACCAGCCCTCCTCTGGCTATACCCATGTGTAAGTGTCACTTCTGTGTCATTATATAGCGCTGGGTGTTATTATACTGATGCAGATACCACTGACCCTATAAACAGCCCTCCTCTGGCTATACCCATGTGCCACTGTCACTACTGTGTCATTATATAGCGCTGGGTGTTATTATACTGATGCAGATACCACTGACCCTATAACCAGCCCTCCTCTGGCTATACCCATGTGCCAGTGTCACTACTGTGTCATTATATAGTGCTGGGTGTTATTATACTGATGCAGATACCACTGATCCTATAACCAACCCTCATCTGGCTATACCCATGTGCCAGTGTCACTATATAGTGCTTGGTGTTATTATACGGATGCAGATACCACTGATTCTATAACCAGCCCTTGTCTGGCTATACCCATGTACCAGTGTCACTACTGTGTCATTATACAGTGCTGGGTGTTATTATACTGATGCAGATACCACTGATCCTATAACCAGCCCTTGTCTGGCTATACCCATGTGCCAGTGTCACTATTGTGTCATTATATAGCGCTGGGTGTTATTATACTGATGCAGATACCACTGATCCTATAACCAGCCCTTCTCTGGCTATACCCATGTGCCAGTGTCACTACTGTGTCATTATATAGTGCTTGGTGTTATTATTCTGATGCAGATACCACTGATCCTTTAACCAGCCCTCCTCTGGCTATACCCATGTGTCAGTGTCACTACTGTGTCATTATACAGTGCTGGGTGTTATTATACTGATGCAGATACCACTGATCCTATAACCAGCCCTCCTCTGGCTATACCCATGTGCCAGTGTCACTACTGTGTCATTAGATAGTGCTTGGTGTTATTATACTGATGCAGATACCACTGATTCTATAACCAGCCCTCCTCTGGCTATACCCATGTGCCAGTGTCACTACTGTGTCATTATATAGCGCTGGGTGTTATTATACTGATGCAGATACCACTGATTCTATAACCAGCACTCCTCTGGCTCTACCCATGTGCCAGTGTCAATACTGTGTCATTAGATAGTGCTGGGTGTTATTATACTGATGCAGATACCACTGACCCTATAACCAGCCCTCCTCTGGCTATACCCATGTGCCATTGTCACTACTGTGTCTTTGTATAGAGCTGGGTGTTATTATACTGATGCAGATACCACTGACCCGATAACCAGCCCTTGTCTGGCTATACACATGTGCCAGTGTCACTACTGTGTCTTTGTATAGAGCTGGGTGTTATTATACAGATGCAGATACACATCCAGTATTTCACTCAGGCTTTATCTATTCCATAATTTATCACCCAATATCGCTAGCAGTCTCTTGACATGCCACTAACTTTATTCACACTACATATTTTTGTATTCCTATTATTTAATCAGAAAGAAAAGATATACTAAGGTTGTGGCGGACTTCAAGGGCTAGTCACGGACACCTTGCCTATCCCTGATATGAATATTTTGATCGTGATTGCATGTTCTCAGTATAATCGAAATATGAATATTTTGATTGTGATTGCATGTTCTCAGTATAATGTAAATATGAATATTTTGATCGTGATTGCATGCTCTCAGTATAATGGAAATATGAATATTTTGATCGTGATTGCATGTTCTCATTATAATGGAAATATGAATATTTTGATCGTGATTGCATGTTCTCAGTATAATGGAAATATGAATATTTTGATCGTGATTGCATGTTCTCAGTATAATGGAAATATGAATATTTTGATCGTGATTGCATGTTCTCAGTATAATGGAAATTTGAATATTAAGAACACACAATCACAATATTAAAATAAGTTTAAAAAAAAAGCGCCTAAGGACATAATAGAATATTAGTATACGCTTACAGTTTACATACATATTCTAACATTATACTATACAGCAGTCCCCAGCTCCTATAGGATTTTTTTTTTGTCTTTATTAATAAAGTAGATTAAAGACATGACAAATATAAAGGCGTTCCGTGGGAGTTTCAAGGGCGGTCCATGGGAGTAACCTGTATTTTAATGGGAAAACATTGCTCTTGGTTTCTAATATTCAAAGCCCTGTCCTCCATTTTAGCTATCCCTTTTCAGCCACATCAGTCTCACCAGCTTTTCACTGGCGACATTCCCAGTGTGACAAATCTAATAAATGTGCAGTGAAACTGAGTAACCATATGCACAACTTGAAGTTTTACTATGCAGAAAACATTTTTTATTGCAAACGCACAGTTTTTTTTTGTGTAAACATGCTTTAAACACAGCCCCTTACACCCCCCTCCCGCCTTCTACATCGCAGCTCACTGGTGATGTTGGCGGATTTATGCTGAAGTTGCGATCCCTATTATATCCTATGGGAGACACATCGCCACTCGTGAGCACTACAAGGTTCAGCCCACTTTTTTTTAATATATCGCCAGGACGACGGACTGTGAGCCTGGTGAACCCAAACAGGCAATTTCTTGTCAATCTGACAAAAAAATGTTTTGAATATCGGGGCCTAAAAGAAAATATTTTTATATGTATTACAGAACTTTATTTTTGAAAAATGCATGTTAAATGAATGGATAAATGAACTTTTTCTCTGGGAGTTGTCCATATACGCCAGTGGGCACTACAGTCTTGGGGCTTAGTTGTGCACATTTATGCACTTCATGTTAGTTAAAGTATACATTTTTAAAAAAATTACATGAAAAAGTTTAAGCAAAAACTGTTTAAACGGCTCCTCTTTCAAATACATAACAAAACAAAATAATTATATTTTATGTATCTCTAAACAATTGACTGCAATCATAAATTAACATTCTTCTGACCACATTTCATTAGAGAAAACATTTCATAGTTTAAAAGCGCAATTTGAACAGTGTTTTAAACCAATAAACTGTCAAACTTATTAACATATAAATTAAGTATGCACCAAAACTTTGACATTGAAAAAAAACAGAGCGAACGTCTAAGAAATGCCTCATGAAACAGTTTAATATGGGTTTTCAAGTGGCCAAAGCCATGAGATGTGTTTTCTGGTGCATACCGCTGTTGAATTGTCCCCATACAAGATATATGTGGTGATATTGTCCCACATATACATTTAAAATGCTTATGATACATGGGATGTTGCTCGTTTTTTATTGGTTTAAAATGTCATTGGATTTGAAAACCCTGTGAAACCCACGCATGACACTTTAAAAGAGAATTCGGGTAGATTTCAATGAGTGTCTTAAACATTTGTAGCCAAAATACAACAGGAAAATGATATGCGTATCCTTCCTTATAATATGATTAATAATACAATTATTACCTATACACTAGTTTATTAAAGGGACAGTCTACACCAGAATTGTTATTGTTTTAAAAGATAGATAATCTCTTGTTTACCTATTCCCTAGTTTTGCATAACCAACACAGTTATATTTATATATTTTTTACCTCTGTGATTATCTTGTATCTAAGCCTCTGCAGACTGCCCCTTTATTTGTTCTTTTGACAGACTTGCAGTTTAGCCAATCAGTGATGGCTCCCAGGTAACTTCACGTGCACAAGCACAGTGTTATCTATATGAAAAACATGAACTAACACCCTCTAGTGGTGAAAAACCTGTTAAAATGCATTCTTAAGAGGCGGCCTTAAAGGTCTAAGAAATTTAGCATATGAACCTCCTAAGTTAAGCTTTCAACTAAGAATACCAAGAGAACAAAGAAAAATTTGTGATAAAAGTAAATTGGAAAACTGTTTAAAATGACATGCCCTATCTGAATCATGAAAGGTTTTTTTGGACTAGACTGTCCCTTTAAGTAAAACCAACTTCATGGTGTCCAACAATTCATAGTAGGTAAATATCTTTACAATTTGTTAATACTTATATATTGTGCCTACATATATCTTGCCATTGGATAATTATGATGTTGACCAGTTTATCAATTACCTTTGTAGCAGAGTAGTAGTAGTAGTAGTAGTAATAATATACAGATTGCATATTCTCGTAAATAATTCACCAATGTCAGTTGCCACAGTAATAAATTATTGTTGGATAGGAAATTATTTAGTTATTATTTGTATTTATTTATCTAATTTATACAAGTACAGGTGCAACTCCAGAATTATTCTAAAGTCCAGACTCTTTTATTACCATTATTTTAAAAGTAAAATTGTAAAAAAATATTTTTTTCCCTACATTAAAGCCCAATTTTCTGCCTGCATCTTTTACTTGTTTGTTTGTTTTGTAATGCTAATCTATATTTATTTACAATGACAACTATTACCTTTCTTATTACAATACTGTAATATCTTTATATAAAAGTATTAATTATATAATCATTTAGGTTGCATGTAGAAGCTGTATAATGACATGAAAATATGACCTAAATGACATAAGATATTGCTGTTTACACTTGGTCCCAATCCCCTCTCTAAACTTCCCCATTTTACAGATGCAAATATACAAATATTCCGAATTTTAAACTATTCCGAAACCCAAACCTTTTCTGTTCCCAAGCAGTTTGGATAAAGGGTTTTATACATCTGTATAAAAATGATTGTATACATGACTTTTTAAACTTATGTTCAATTTATTTATTTGTTAATTTATTTGAAAATTAACAAAATTATATATTATTTATTATAGCTGGAAAAGTCTTAAAAAGTCCTCCAAGAAATGTATTCATTAACTCAAGGTAGGAAGTTTTAAAAGTTACATTTCTGTGACACTGTATTTAGAAAGGAGACACAGTCAAGACAAATAGTTATTATTCATTAAATAATGGTAATGTTATAGGGGTGTTGTCTACTAGCTCTCATAAATGTGCATTTTAGTGTCACAATTTAGTGAATATCATCCATTGCATTTAATACTATGTTCCTCATATAGCCTAGATTTATCAAGCCCTTTTCTCCACTTTGACGGCAGGTTCGCACAAGCGAACTCGTAGTCATGATTTATCAAGCAGCAGTGATTAGACCGCTGCTTCCCTACCCTTTTCTTCACCTCTTAGGTGGAGAATTTCAATCTCCCCGGTCTCTTCCGACCAGGGAAATTGACAGCTCCTGCCTGTGCATGATTGACTGTGTGCGGGCAGGGGCGGAGCAAAGGAGCGCTCGTGTACAATGTTAAATGTGGGCAGCGAATTGCTGCCAGCCAGAGGAGACCTCGGGGTGACAAGAGCGAATATGTCCGCCCCATCCGCCGTGGATTGAAAAATTGAGCTCATATTGTGTAAACATCCTTTTGATAATTATTACATTTAAAACTATTCCATATACAGTCTTTATATAGTCCCATACTGTAATTTCAAGGCCCCCTAGAATACTCAAAATAGTTTTCCACTTACTATTATAAATCCACAATTCTATAATGTCTTTCCAGCTGCCTCTTAGTTGTCCCTGACACAATATAACTTTGACACATTCTTTGATTGATTTGCCTATTCGCCACCACCCTGTAAGCTCATTGCTATGCATTCTCTTAGTTTTCCATTTTATCGTAGACATTGAAACAGCATTACAGAATATTACAGAACGTTTAAAATAAGTGGTAATTATAACAATTTAGTTGTTCACTGAAGCAAACTTACAATCTTTCATTTGTCAACGAGCACAAACATATGAAAAATGAGCACACATTTTTAAAGCAGACTTATTATACCTTATACAAGTTAGAATAAAAAAAAATACATTAGTGATAAAATTAATCAGAAAATACAGAACACTTACCTCACAAAATAATATCCCTGCTGCCCAAAATACTAAAGCAGTTTTTGCTGTAAGAAAAGCCTGACAACTAGACTAGCAAACTTTCTTTTTAACTTTGATAATAAATTTTAAAGATGTGTTCAAAGTGCACCTATTGATTTGCCTTAGACAATCTGATTGTTCACATTACAGGAAGAAGGAATTGGGAAGGTACAGTGTCTCCTTTAAATACAGTGTCAGATTGTTTATTAACTGTTCTCCGACTGAAAATTGTGCTGAGACAAACTCATAATTCTGTTGAACTTTGAAGTCATTATTTTTCAGCTAGGGTGTTTGTCTTACAAACCTCAGATGTAGGAATGCGTACTACATGATCAGACACCAGCACTGAATTGCTTAGGAAATTAATGTTTTTTTGCTGTAGTTGAAAATGTGATTGTTGCTTATGTTTGTGGTTTACACTGATGATGCTTTATTCACCGTGATAACATCATGAGATGTTGGAGCCAGACAATATTTTATGTAATATTACAGTATTTTGTATAAAAAATATAGTGACCTCCACAGAATATGTTGCCATTCGGTTGGCATTATTAAAAGATTTTCTGTAATTTATAAATTGTACTTAAGCTATCCAAAGCATAAATCAATTGCATAAATTAAAATACACATATTTAATGATAATTTGCGCAACAGACATTACAAAAATTTAGGGCTAGATTATGAGTGGGTATTTTGTGCTCCCGCTCGTTTGTTAACTTGGCTAGAAGTAAGCTTTTTGTGTGTGTCGGGTAGTTTGCGTATTACAAGTTGAAAGTAAAATGTTTTTGCATGAGCGCTAACCCGATGCGCGCAAAAATCCAAACTTGGAATATTGCGACCACATTCACGTATTCCCCCATAGACTTCAATGGAGCATGAAAAGTTGTGCATGTTTTCAGCTACTTGACTTGACTGCAAAGGACTCCAATGCACTTATATAAATGTGTGTGTGTATATATATGTATATATATATATATATATATATATATACACATATGTATTTATGTGTATATATGTCTAAATACATATATACTTATACATATATACACATATAAATACTTAAATACAAATGTACACACATATAAACACACACACACATATATATATATATATATATACAGGTGGCCCTCGGTTTACAACGGTTCAATTTACACCGTTTCAGAATAACAACCTTTTTTTCCAGTCATGTGACTGCTATTGAAAAGCATTGAGAAGACGTGCATTTATTAAAATAGCCAGTAGGTGGAGCTGTCCGCTTGTGTTGCAGAAAAGCCAAGCAAGCTGTAATTAATCAGTTCAGACCTGGGCTATCGAGCAGATTTCAAAGGAACAAGATCTTCCTGTCTATAAATCAGTCCAGATTGGAATGCATAGAAAGAACTGTTTGCAGAAAAATGCAAGTAAAGTCTGTGTTTTGTAATTATTTTATTAGGTTTATAATGCTGTTTAGCATTTAAAGTCTTCATTTCAAAGCTTTAAAAATAATGTATTAGGTGTTACTTATGACAATTTTGAGAGGGGCCTGGAACCTATCTCCCTCACTTCCCATTGACTTACATTATAAACTTGGTTTCAATTTACAACGGTTTCGATTTACAACCATTCCTTCTGGAACCTAACCCCGGCATAAACTGAGGGCTACCTGTATATATATATATATATATATATATATATATGTATATATACAGTATGTACATACATATACATATTTAGACATGTATATGTATGTACTGTATCTATGTTAAAACCCTTTAATGCCCTTTTTTTAACACCTGAGACCTCATCTTTGAGCACTTAGAACTTTTTTATGCATTTTTTTTTTTAATAATTTTTATTAGATAGTGTTATTATGAGTGTACTTTTAAATATAATTTTGATATGTTTTGTGCAACTTATTTGACTTGCGTAACAGTTAACCAGAGCTCTGATGTTGCATCTTCTGATCTTCCACCCGATGCTGCTTCTTGCTGCCTCTGCAGCACATTAAAGATTGATTTATATAGGGGTGCCCTTCTATTTCTATTAGCTAATATTTAAATTCCAATTTGAATCAGCCAATAGAAAAAGCTTTCATTCTATTGGCTGATTTAAATTGGAATTGAAAAATCAGCGAATAGAAATATATAGGCACCTCTATATAATGGGTTAATAGGTTACGGGATTATTGTGGTTGGGTTAATGGCGGTTTAGGGTTTTAATAGTGTAGGGGTTATTACTGTAGGGTTGTGTTTAGGGATTAATAGATTAGTGGATTTATATTGGTGGGGGTTATGTCAGATTAGTGGTTAATAGTGTAGCGGGGTAGTTTGCAATGGGGAATGTGGTGGATTAGGGGTTAATAGTGTTGGGGTGGAAAGTGTAGGTCGTGAATCTTAAATTCAATAATTTTTGGGGTTTAGTACAATTTTTTTTTCCAAGCGCAAACCTTTCATGTGTCGCGTAAAAAGTTTGAGTGTAAGATGTGGTTGCGTTTGAACAAACACATTTACTTTCAACTTGTAATATGAGTGTAAGTTTGTGATTGCTATATTGCAATATCACGCTTACATTAACGTTACTGTGCCACGTGTAATCTAGCCCTAAATAGTTCCTGGGGAGAACACTGTAGTATATATCAGCAATCAAAGGGACAGTACGGTCAAAATGAAACTTTCATGATGCAGAGCATGCACTTTAAAGCAAATTTTCAGTTTACTTTGATTATCTAATTTGTTTGAGTCATTGGCTCAGGTTGTGTATTCAGATAGATTTCAGTTGTGCAATGCTGCTTTATTCAGCGAATCAGCAGAAGATACTAAGCGAATGAAGCAAAATTGATTATAGACGTACATTGAAAAGTTATTTAAAATGGTTGGTTCTATCTAAATCATGAAAAAAAAAAGTGTGTTTCATGACCCTGAAACTGCAATATAAAATATCAATGTCAAGTTTTAATTTGTATAATCCTTAAAGTGGAGCAACTGTTTAAAGGGACAGTGTACTGTAAAACTGATTTTCCGTTAAAGAAACATAAACACCCCAAAATTATCTTTCATGAATCCGATATAACACACAATTTGAAACAACTTTCCCATTTACTTCTATTAACTTTTTTGTTTCATTCTCTTGTTATCCTTTGTTGAATGAGCAGCAATGCACTACGTGAGTTAGCTAAACACATCAGGTGAGCCAATGGCAAGAGAGATATAATTGCAACCATGTATTAGCAGCTAGTTCCCAGTAGTACATTGCTTCTCCTGAGCCTACTTAGGTATTCTATTTAACAAAAGATACCAAGAGAATGAAGCAAATCAGATAATCGAAGTAGACTGTAAAGTTGTTAAAAATTGAATGATCTATCTGAATCATAAAAGAAAAATAGTGGGTTTTATATCCCTTTAATGCATTTCCAATGTCTTGTTACACCAACTGCAGATTATAAAATGTATGAAAAATTGATCCTTTTGATTTATTTTTATGTATACAATAGCTGGTTTTCTTCTTTGAAACCACAACCCCTTAAAAATAGGTCGATTTTGCAGGGAAATCGGATCTCCTTATTTTATCTCTTTCTGTACACACACATGGTTCTGTATACCAAAGCCCAATACTTAGGGCCTGCTATTCAAAAGCTCGTCGGCATGGAGAGAAATCATGCAAAATCTTTGGGATTTGTTTTTACACCTTATATTGTAACACAGGACTCTTTTTTTAGCTGCTACAGCAGCCCACGGCTAAACATTGTTTTGGCTAAGAGGTGACGTTTTCACCTCTTAGCCAATAGCCGTGTGGTAAATCCGGCTTGGCACCCATGGGAGCCGGATTTACCGCACTGCTATTGGCTAAGAGGTGAAAATGTCACCTCTTAGCCAAAAAATTTTTAGCCGTGCTCTGCTGTAGGAGCTAAGAGCGGCGATCGATCGAATCAAATAAAGGAGCTTTCTAAATTAAGTATCTTATACTTCATGAATGAAAGTGCCCGTTATTTATTTCAATAGTAAATCCTAGCGTTTGTAAAACGCTAGGATTTACTTTCACTTTAATATTGTAATTCATGCATTCTGTCATTTTTTTTGTATGAAAATAAGGCAATTCATGATTTCCATCATATCCTTTTATCTGTAAAGGTACATTAAGCATTAAATACATCTCATGCATGTCCCTAATTATGGGTGGCACCATTTTTAAAGTAAGCTAAACTAAATTTCAACATGGTGGCACCCATGACTAGATGGAGATAGAAGATAACCTCAATATTATGCTTATAAAATGTTTTTAGTGTTCAATATCCTTTTAATATTCTTCTTTGCAGTACAATATTTTCCAGTTTGCCCTTCCTTTTGCACTGACTACAGCTTTAAGGATTTTCAACAAAGTTTTAGATAGTGGTCAAGCCCTATGGTACCCATTGCTTATGGCTGAGTATCTACAGGGCTACATGAACCTCAAGATGAGTCAAGGAACCAGATGAAAGCTGATTATTGGGTAAAGCTTGCTTCTCTTCACTTTGCTCATTCTTGTCATATAAAACATTGGGGTGTAATATATAAGGATCTAAGGCATATGTCTTTGGGTCTGAGTGTGTATGTGTAATTTCGTGCATTAATCCATTATTGGCTCTGGATTAATTACTGGATACAAGTTCATCAAGAAACTAATTTGTATATAGGTCTATCATCTACCTTCCGCTTTTGAGTCACAATAATAATTTCACAGATAAATGCTACACCTACTTTATATGAATATGTATATAGTTTTTGTCTAGACATGTGCATGGCGAAAAAATTCAGATCGATTCGGAATTTTTCGAAGTTCGGTTCGGATCGATTCAAATTCGGAAAATTTTGAATCGATTCGTTTCGGATTCATTTCGGATTCATTCGGATTCGAAGAAATTCGGCTGGATTCGGTTCGGTTCGGAAATTCTGAATTTCGGTAAGTGTTAGGTGGGATTAGACTAGTATTATGTACTGTCTATTAGGTGTAACCTAATATACTGTACAATACTAGTGTAATCCATGGCCATCCGAATTTACCGAATAAATTCGAACTAATTCGGATTTATTCTGTAAATTCGGCAGTATTTTAATTTTGAAGTTCGGTTCGATCCAAATCGCCGAATCGAATTGCACATATCTATTTTTGTCACCAGTCCTGAATGTTGTTAAAAAATTCCTATGTACCATTACTGCTTACAAGTTCCTTTGATATACATATTTGTTAAGGGTTATACAACTACATATTATACCATAAAATGATAGCTTTCAAATTATGAAAAGCAGAGCTGGGATTATCAAACACATTTCCCCTCCATTCATAAAGATATATTAAAGTCATTAGTACAGCCCTAGAATACTGTAACAAAACACTTAGCAAAGCAAAAGCCTATTTACATTTTATCGGTGCCACATATGTGCAACTGGTATGTAAGTATGGGCGCTGATTGGTGGGCATGCTCCATGCACAGAACATACTGACCAATCAGCACTGTTATCAGTACAGGGATCAGCACTGTGCATGTGATGCCGATCTAACCATTAAAAATGCTAAAACTTGCAAAACCTCATACAATATTAAGTTGGTGCTGTACAGTCTCGGCATACTGCCATCTTTTCATATCCCTTTAACCTGGTTTTCCAGGGCCATGTGAGATATTATAGAGTGAAGGCTAAGGTAGTAATCTTGCTGGCATCTATTTACATTTTTACTACCGTTGCAGTAATGTATGCACATAGCATAAATGCTCACCAACTCGATCAATGGTTTTAAGAAGGGGCTGTATCATAACTCTCCTAGTGCTGACACATTTTTACTCAGCATTTTTGGAGTGTATTTTAAAATTCACCTGTGACATTAGTTTGCAACTAATCTTTCTTACTATAACTGTTTTCTGGATTTACACAGGGAAAATGGAAACTATAGAGAAAATGAAAAAATAAAAGGAATCATGTATCTTCTGTAGTAAAAGAAAAAAAAAAACAACCTTAAAGGGACACTGAACCCAAATTTTTTCTTTTGTGATTCAGATATAGCATGCAATTTTAAGCAACTTTCTAATTTACTCTTATCAATTTTTCTTTGTTCTCTTGCTATCTGTATTTGAAAAAGAAGGCATCTAAGCTTTTTTATTAGTTCAGTACTCTGGACAGCACTTTTTTTATTGGTGGATTAAATTATCCACCATCCAGCAAGAACAACCCAGGTTGTTCACCAAAAATGGGCCGGCATCTAAATTTACATTCTTGTATTTCAAATAAAGATACCAAGAGAATGAAGAAAATTTGATAATAGTAGTAAATTAGAAAGTTGCTTAAAATTTCATGCTCTATCTGAATCACGAAAGAAAAAAAAAAATTGGGTTCAGTGTCCCTTTAAAGAGACAGTAAATTTAAAATTAACCTTTCATGATTCAGAAAGAGCATGTAATTTAAACAACTTTCTAATTTACTTCTATTTTTGTATTTGCCTCATTTTTAAAAAAAATCATACAGATAGGTAGACTCAGGAGCACCAGTGCACTACTGGGAGCAAGCTGCTGATTGATGGCTGAACATATATGCCTCTTGTCATTGTCTCACTCAATTAGTTCCGCTAGCTCCCAGTAATACATTGCTGCTTCTTTTATAAAGGATACCAATAGAATTTGAAATTTGATAACAGAAGTAAATTGGAAACTTGTGTAAATAGTTTTTTTTCAATCTGATAATAATTGGGGTTTAATATCTCTTTAACCCCTTTGTGCTGCCATGTGCCTGTTGAAGTTCAGGTAGATCATACAGTCCAAAAATAATTTTCAGTTTACTTGCATAGGGCTCCATTTACCAATCTGTGACAGCAGCTTAACTGAACCCCAGCATTTCAGGCTCGCTCAGAGCGACACTTTAAGTGGCAGGTAGCAATCTTCTTGATCCGATCGGATTGGGATGATCATGATTGACAACCCCTTGTTGCGTGCAATTGGCTGTTCACAAGCAGGGGACGGCACTGCACAAATAGCGAATTGTGCAATGCTAACTGAGGGCAGCGTACTGCTGCCCACTCGCCATGCAGCTGGTCGGATGAGGTTCATGACAGCGAACCTCGTCCACCTTGCAGTTGTCAAGTCGAGCCCACTGCATTACAGTTAGTTCTATAACATGGTTTCAAACATTGCTGCTGCCTAGCGCATGCTCCTGGGTGTTTCTGAGAATGTTCCTGTGGAATAGAAATAAACTGGAAAACTTATTAAAATTGTACACTTTATACAAATCTTGAATATTTAATTTTGATTTGCTTTTTATTGACATAAAAAACACTTTTAAGATTGTAATATAAACTGTTTAAGTTGGTCCCCTTTTCGATAATTTAAGTCTGAAAATTGTGGGGTATCCACTTTTGAGAATGGGAAGTGCAGATTACAGACTTTACAAGCCTAACACTGCTACATATTTGTATCCGTCTATAATTGGCCTCAGCAAGAGATAAGATAATAAACTGCAAAATGATTGAGATTTTGCAAACAAAATGACAGTGGCAGGCCTTGTTAGCTCAAGTAACATGTCTGGATTAGCTCCTCCAAATAAGACAAGTGGTGGGGATTGACCATGGAAAAACAATTGCAGCAAGCAAGGTATTAATGCATTAAAAACTCTTTCACACTCACAGAGTATGTTCATTTATTGCAAGACTGGATCAAAATCTCTATTATTGCAAGGTGTTTAATGTCTTTTAATGAAAGACTGTTGTAAATGAAAACATTATTTTTTTAGTTGTTACTTTCTCTTTAACCCTTTGAGTGCTAAGCACTTTGCCACCTGGGTGCTAAGCTGATTTTTTTTTTAAATATATATTTTTATTAATTTTTCCAGATCCCCAAGACTTACATTGTGTGAACGGTTAGGTGATTACCTCTCCAACGGTGGGTCTTGGGGGTCTGTAGCTGCTTAGATGCCTGTGATACAGGCTTCTAAGCAGCATACCCCCTTTCCCTATACTTGTCATTGTAAATTTTAAATAAAGTTGCGCAGTGACATCATCACGTCATTGCGCGTGACATCACCATGCAAAACGGGAAGCCTCGGCGATGCCTGTCACTATACAGGCCCGATCGCCGGGGTAGGAGCAGGTGGTAGCCCCCAAATCTCCTTCAAGGTGGGAGAGTGCTAGCGACGGCTCTGAGCAGTCGTCAGCACCTGAGTGGGAAACTCTGCAACGGCTCAGAGCCGTTGTTAGCACTGAAAGGGTTAAAGTGATATTGTAGTGCAGAATTTACATTCTCTAAATCATTAATGTAATTTTAGCACTACCGACGCAGGCCCCCAGAGAACTGCTAGTCCCAAGCTGATACAGCCTGTGAGCCAATTTTCAGCAGAAATTGTACAGATAAATTATTTGTGCCTCTCAAATGGTACCTAACAGCAAGTTGAACACGTACACTTGTAGGGTCAGTAGTGCTAACATTACATTATATAATGAAAACGAGCCTGCACTATTTCACTTTAATTAAGTGAAATATTAAAGTGATATTAAATACTAGCGTGTGAAACACTAGGATTTACCAGTGCAACAACCAAAGTGGACTTTCAGTTCCTTTATTTGTCTGCAGCGTTCGCCGTGCTGAGCGCCTCAGGTTTCACGCAGCAGAAACAAAATATATACTTTATCGTATCATTGTATCAGGTAATGAATAAAAAGTTAATAAGATATACATCACATTGCATATAACAGTGAAGGGCCTATCAGCTAACAGATACAGCCTAAAAAATATTGGATTATCAAATAAAGGCCACCAATTAGTCAGTTACAGAGGAGAGAGTCACTCTGTTGTAAATAGAGACAAAAAGGTGAAGTTGCACAGTTAAATGCGGCATTAGTAGACTTTTAGTTCTATGCAGTCCTAGTTATACTGATATCATATGTTTTAGATGCAATTATACAAAACAGAGGAGATCAGACAGACAACAAATAGCATTGTTACTACTGTAGTTTAGGTTAGACAACCTATGGTGAAATATTTGAGATAGAAGTAATTTTATAACTATGAGGCCGATTTATCATGCCCCATATGCATCTGTTTCTGCGTGAGCTTTCAGGCTTGCCGGAAACAGGAGTTAAAAAGCAGCGGTCATAAGACTGCTGCTCCTTAACTAGTGTGGTGGATAAGTTCGGGTTAATTGACACCCCCTGCTAGCGGCCGATTGGCCGCGAATGTGCAAGGGGCGGAATTGTATCATTGTCCGCACAATGATAAATGGACTCCTATGTCTCAGTTGTTATGTGTTCAAAAAGAACTGTTGCTAATGCCTTCTCTGACATCAGTTTTCTGTTTTATTCTATCATGCAAATCATTTCACTATATTGTAATCCACTTTCATAGCTGCCAAAAAAAAATCCTATAAAATGTTCTCCCAACATGACAAAATAAAATACCTGTACATAAAATGTCTATACAGTATGTGATCTTCACTGTAGGCTAATCCAAGCACATGCAGATAACTTCTGTTATACACTCAGAGTGTGCAGATATTTCTATGAAATATTGATTTGAATTTGTGTACATTAGCCAACATTTAATATCACATGATTTTATGTGAATGAAGATCAAACTAGCTGCAAGCAGGTAGGAAGCAGCGTTGGTGCTGTATGTAATATAAAATTATATATGGGCATGCCCTTTTATAGACCTGATAATTTCTATAAAAACTGTAGTTTCCTGTTAACCCTTATATTGTCAAGTATTTGTTTTGGAATCCTTACAAACAGACAGACGTGTATTTGTATAGAACCGTATTTTACTAACATACATGTTAAATGGGCATTTTAATTTAAACATTACGTGATTTAATTTGCAAGAACAAATGACCCTAGATAACTGTGTTTAACCCCCACAAATGGGTTAAATACATAAGCAAAGTCCTACACTGCAAGCTGCAGCCCCCAAACAGGACACAGCCAGAGATTGATGGTGAATCATGCAACCACCATTCCCAACTGGCTGACTGCCCGTGTCCTGCTTGGGAACTTCAAGGATTTGCTTGGGTTAAACACGTAGCTATCTAGGATCAGTAATACAAATGTTACATGCTCTAATTAAGTAGAGCATTCCATTTTTGCTTTCGAATAAAAATTAAAATGTTTTTTTTTTTAAATTACAATATTCTTGTTAGGCATAAAGTATTACCTTTTGCCTATCTCCAAAGGGAGTGAGGTCCATGTTTGTGTCCCAGCTCGGGAAAGTTCTAAACCACCCGACCGGGGTGCAATTTAGCTAAAAAAAAATTAAGTTATAGGCCAGTGATCAAAAACTCGCCAGCATGGAAAAAAATCAAACCAAACTAACCATTGACCTTTCTAATAATATTATTACTTCAACCTATAGGAAACCCGCTTCTAGAAACACCATTCTCAGAGCAGATTCTTGCCATGCACCCCATTTGAAAAAAGGCATACCGAAAGGTCAATACCTGAGATTACGCAGAAATTGCTCCAATACTGAGATTTACATAAAAGAGGCACTTGAACTCACTAATAGACTAACCCAGAGGGGTTACAATAAACACCAACTCGTCTCAATTAGCAAAGAAGTAGAAAAAACTGACAGAAATATTTTATTCAAGGGTAAACATAGAAATATTATGAATGATAATATCCTCTTTACAACCAAATTTAGCAGACAATATTATAAAATCTGTAATATTGTTAAAAGTAATTTAACCATTTTAAAAAGTGACGACATATACAAGAACATTATTTACAAAGGGGTAAAATGTGTGGCAAAGAGAGCACCCTCACTGCTGGACTTAACCAACAGGAACTTTTCAGATAAAAAGAAAACTACAACTAACTGGCTAAGCACTAACCCAGGTTTCTTCAAATGTGGCCTCAGACCTTGCAAATGTTGCGAATATACCGATAAGACCCACTCTTTTAACTCAAACAGTACTAATGAGAGTTTTACCATTAAACATAGAATTAATTGCACTTCACAGTTTGTGAATTATCATGTCACGTGTAAATACTGTTCTAAACAATATACAGGTATAACGACTCGTCCCCTTAAGGATAGAATTAGAATAGACGACTGGATGTTGATCTTTATTTTTAGTTGAAATATACAACTATCTTACCACCTATTCCCTATATACCAGTTACTGTTTGTGAATTCATCTTTATGCTCACCCCTTTAAATAAATCAGTAACCCAAGATTGGATCCTATCCCTGTCACGTATGACTCTTTTACTTATATTCTCTTCTTTCCTCCCTCTTTTTCTTCCCCTTAATGCAAGACTAGCCCTAATTTTCTGGGCATCTTATTTAGCATATTCAGTGGCATCTAATTTAGCATGTTTAGCGATATTTATTCTATTTAGCTTACGTCCCTCTGGCATGTATTTATTACATATTCTGATTTTTTTTCATTTTTTGAAATATTGTACTGAATGCTTTAGGAGATTTGCTTGTTTTGATATTTGCCACTCAATAATATGTTTTTGAGCAATAGTAACATAATTATAGCTTTTTAGTTATCGACTTATTATTTATCTTTTAATACCTTTTTTTTAATTCATTTATTTTTTAGTTACAATTAATATGGATTTATGTAATTTTTCGATATTTGACATTCATTATTATTTATTTATTTTTCATTTCCATTTTTTACTTTTTTATTATTTTTTATTCTGTATCATTTGTTAATACTGTTTAATTGTTTGTGGTCAATTTTGAATATTTTCTTTTTTGTTAAGATCCTCTCTATCTGGAATTCACACCTATACGGTGTAGTAGTATTTATACTGTATTTTAATTTATGCTTTTCATTTTATGTTTGCCGGATGTAGGGTTTCCATCTAACATTAATTGACATTTGTTGCTTTGTTACAATGATACATTGCTCATGATTGGTTCCTCTTACTCATATAAGCTTGCACACCTTGGGCGCGATCCGATATAGATCGCAGTTTGCGGCGCAAGCGAGGGAACCTGCGTCGCCCGCAGTTTCAGCTCGCAACTCGAGCCATCCAATATGCGGCGCCGTCACTTGCTAAAGTGGCGCAAGTCTCACAAACCAGCGATGTCCAGAAATCTGCGTAAGTACAGATTTTTGGAGTCGCCAGTGACTTGCGCCACGTTAGAAACTGCCGGCACCTATAAAACCTGACTAAAGTCTAAATCACCCGCACTGTCTAACACGCCTCCTAAACATAGCCCGACACGTCTAACCCTCTATCCGCTATCCCCCCTCACTAGCCTAACAATAAAAAAAGTTATTAACCCCTAAACCGCCGCTCCCGTACCCCGCCGCAACCTAATAAAGTTATTAACCCCTAAACCGCCGCTCCCGTACCCCGCCGCAACCTAATAAAGTTATTAACCCCTAAACCGCCGCTCCCGTACCCCGCCGCCAGCTATATTAAATCTATAACCCCCTAAAGTGAGCCCCTAACACCGCCGCCATCTTTATTAAAATTATTAACCCCTAATCTAATCCCCCTATACCGCCGCCAGCTATATTAATATTATTAACCCCTAATGTAAGCCCCTTACACCGCCGCCATCTCTATTAAAATGATTAACCCCTAATTTAATCTACCTACCCCACCGCCAGCTATGTTATCTATATTAACCCTAAGTATATTATAGTTAATATAGGTATTACATTATATATATTAACTATATTAACCCTAATTATATTAGGGTTAATATAGTTAATATAGTTACTATAGTATTTATATTAACTATATTAACTCTATCTAACCCTAACACCCCTAACTAAATTCTTATTAAATTAATCTAATTCATATTATAAACTAAAATATTCCTATTTAAATCTAAATACTTACCTATAAAATAAACCCTAAGATAGCTACAATATAATGAATAATTACATTGTAGCTATGTTAGGGTTAATATTTATTTTACAGGTAAATTGTTAATTATTTTAACTAGGTATAATAGCTATTAAATAGTTATTAACTATTTAATATCTACCTAGTTAAAATAATTACCTAATTACCTGTAAAATAAATCCTAACCTAAGTTACAAATACACCTACACTATCAATAAATTAAATAAACTACAAACATCTATCTAAAAATACAATTAAATTAACTAAACTAAATTACAAAAAACAAACAAACACTAAATTACAAAAAATAAAAAAAAGATTACAAGATTTTTAAGCTAATTACACCTATTCTAAGCCCCCTAATAAAATAATAAAGCCCCCCAAAATAAAAAAAATTCCCTGCCCTATTCTAAATTAAAAAAATTTCAAAGCTCTTTACCTTACCAGCCCTTAAAAGGGCTTTTTGTGGGGCATGCCCCAAAGAATTCAGCTCTTTTGCATTTAAAAACATATACAATACCCCCCCCCATTACAACCCACCACCCACATACCCCTATTCTATAACCACCCAAACCCCCCTTAAAAAAGCCTAACACTACCCCCCGAAGATCTCCCTACCTTGTCTTCACCACACCGGGCCGAACTCCTCATCCGATCCGGGCGATGTCTTCCTCCAAGCGGCAAAGAAGAATTCTTCCTCCGGCGACGTCTTCCTCCAAGCGGCAGCAAAGTCTTCATCCTTCCGGCGGCATCTTCAATCTTCTTTCTTCGCTCCGCCGCCGCGGAGCATCCATCCCGGCCGACGACTGAACGACGAATGAGGTACCTTTAAATGACGTCATCCAAGATGGCGTCCGCCGAATTCCGATTGGCTGATAGGATTCTATCAGCCAATCGGAATTAAGTTAGAAAAATCTGATTGGCTGATTGAATCAGCCAATCAGATTCAAGTTCAATCCGATTGGCTGATCCAATCAGCCAATCAGATTGAGCTCGCATTCTATTGGTTGTTCCGATCAGCCAATAGAATGCGAGCTCAATCTGATTGGCTGATTGGATCAGCCAATCAGATTGAGCTCGCAAGTCCCTGCAAGTAAAAATTAAGTTTTTTCATGGGACTTCCATAGCGCAGCCATTACGTTCTGGCTAAAAAGCTTGCGTTATACCCTATAATGACAAGATCCGTAAAGCCATCTGAAAGCAGTATTTATGAGTTTTATGTAACAAAACTGTTACATAAAACATATAACTAAAGTGTTACAAAGTACACTAAACACCCATAAACTACCAAATAACCCCTAAACCGAGGCCCTCCTGCATTGCAAACACTATATTAAAGTTATTAACCCCTAATCTGCCGCTCCCGACATCGCCGCCACTAATAAAATTTATTAACCTCTATTCCGCCGCTCCCCGACATCGTCACCACTATAATAAAGTTATTAACCCCTAAACTGCCGCCCCCCGCATCACAAACACTATTTAAATATTATTAGCCCCTAATCTGCTGTCTGCTCACATCGCCCCACTATACTAAAGTTATTGAACCCTACACTGCCGCTACTATAATAAACCTATTAACCCCTAAACCGCAAGCACCCCACAACGATATATACTAAATTAAACTTTTAACCTCTAAACCGAAAGCCCCCACATTGCTATAAACTAATTTAAACAAGTGACCCCTAAACCTAACGCCCCCCTAACTTTATATTAAATTTACAATTTCCCTATCTTAAATTAAATTAAAATGTAACTGTCAAATTAAAAAAAACGAAGTTTAAACTAACAATTAAACTAATATAACTGTTAAACTAAAATTAACTACCAATTAAATAAACTATATTACACATTAAAATAACAAATGAAATGATCAAAAATAAAAAAGGATTACGCCTAATCTAATAGCCCTATAAAAATAAAAAAGCCCACCCAAAATAAAAAAAACCCTAGCCTACAATAAGCTACCAATAGCCCTTAAAAGGGCCTTTTGTAGGGCATTGCCCTAAGTTAAACAGCTCTTTTACCTGTAAAAAAAAATACAAAGACCCCCCAACCCACCACCCAACCAACCCCACAAAATAAAAAAAACCTAACTCTAACAAAAACCTAAGCTACCCATTGCCCTGAAAAGGGCATTTAACTCTATTGCATTGCCATGGAAAGGGCATTTAGCTCTTTTATGAAAAGCCCAAACCCTAAACAAAAAAAAAACCCTCCCAAAAAAGTTTAAAAAATCCTAACACTAACCCCCGAAGATTGATTCGAATCAGCCAATAGATTGAGAGCTGCTTAAAGGGACACTCAAGTCAAAATTAAACTTCATGATTCAGAAAGAGCATGTAATTTTAAACAACTTTCCAATTTACTTCCATTAACACAATGTGCACAGTATTTTTATATTTACACTTTTTGAGTCACCAGCTCCTACTGAGCATGTGCAAGAATTCACAGCATATACGTATATGCATTTGTGATTGGCTGATGGCTGTCACATGATACAGGGGGAGTGGAAATAGACATAATTTTGCAAATTATTTAACAAAACTCTACTACTCATTTGAAGTTCAGACTAAGTGCTATTGCATTGTCTTCTTATCATGCATTTGTTGATTATGCAAATGTACAGTGTTGACTGGTCCTTTAAATCCAATAAGATTTTAGCAGCCCTAATTCCTATTGGCTGATTCAAATTATTCAGCCAATAGGAATTCAATGATACCCCCAGTATAAAAGGGGTACCTTGCATTTCAATCCTCAGTGTGCGGCGGACGATCACACGAAGAGGACCTCCACTTTGGATGGATGGACCTCCTCCTTGGACCTTCGTCTAGACCTCCGCCTCCGCGGATCAAATGCTCTGCCTCTCGAAGGATGAAGAAGATGCCGGTCCCGTGATGGATGAAGATGGAGCTGCCTGGATGAAGATGGAGCCGCCGGGATAAAGATCGTTAAAGTGGGACTTCAACAACTGTGAGTACCTAAAGAGGCGTTAGTGTTAGTTTTTTTTAAAGGTTTTTTTAAATACAGCGGTTCCAACCTTTGCTCCCTATCTCTCCCCCCTCTCTTTTGCGCTCTCTCTCTCCCCCCTCTTTTGCTCTCTCTCTTCCCCTTCTTTTGCTCTCTCCCTCCTCCTCATTTGCTCTCTCCTCCGCTCTTTTGCTCTCTCTCTCCCCCTCTCCCCCCTCTCTTTTGCCTTCTCTCCCCCTCTCTTTTGCTCTCTCTCCCCCTGTCTTTTGCCCTCTCTCCCCCTCTCTTTTGCTCTCTCTCCCCCTCTCTTTTGCTCTCTCCCTCTCTTTTGCTCTCTCTCCCCCCTCTTTTGCTCTCTTTCTCTTCCCCTTCTTTTGCTCTCTCCCTCCTCATCTTTTGCTCTCTCCCTCCTCATCTTTTGCTCTCTCCCCCTCTTTTGCTCTCCCCCCTCTTGTGCTCTCTCTCCCCCCTCTTTTGCTCTCTCTCTCCCCCCTCTTTTGTTCTCTCTCTCCCCCTCCCCCTCTTTTGCTCTCTCTCTCTCCCCCCTCTTTTGCTCTCTCTCTCTCCCCCCTGTTTTGCTCTCTCTCTCCCCCCTCTCTTTTGCCCTCTCTCCCCCTCTCTTTTGCTCTCTCTCCCCCTCTCTTTTGCTCTCTCTCCCCCTCTCTTTTGCTCTCTCCCTCTCTTTTGCTCTCTCTCTCCCCCTCTCTTTTGCGCTCTCTCCCCTCTCTTTTGCGCTCTCTCCCCCCTCTTTTGCCCTCTCTCCCCCTCTCTTTTGCCCTCTCTCCCCCTCTCTTTTGCCCTCTCTCCCCCTCTCTTTTGCCCTCTCTCCCCCTCTCTTTTGCTCTCTCTCCCCCCCCTCTTTTGCGCTCTCTCCCCCCTCTCTCTTGCGCTCTCTCCCTTCTCTTTTGCGTTCTCTCTCCCCCGTCTCTTTTGCGCTCTCTCCCCCTCTCTTTTGCGCCCTCTCTATCCCCCTTCTCTTTTGCGCTCTCTATCCCCCTTCTCTTTTGCGCTCTCTCCCCCCTCTTTTGCGCTCTCTCTCTCTCCCCCTCTCTTTTGAGCTCTCTCTCTCCCCCTCTTTTGTTCTCTCTCTCCCTCTTTCCCCCCCCTCCTCTTTTGCGCTCTCTCCCCTCTTTTGCTCTCTCTCCCCTCTTTTGCTGTCTCTCCCCTCTCTTCCCCCCTCTCTTTTTCTCTCTTTCCCCCCTCTCTTTTGCTCTCTCCCCCCCTCTTTTGCTCTCTCTCTCCTCCTGTTTTGCTCTCTCCCCCCTCTTTTGCGCTTATGCCAATTGCGTATCCTATTTTTTCTATGGGACTTGCATAGCGCCGGTATTACGAGTCTGCCAAAAAGTGAGCGGTACTCCCTCTCCTTTCAAGACTGGTACCGCTTTTTAAAGTCAGTAGTTAAAGGGACAGTATACACTCATTTTCATATAACTGCATGTAATAGACACTACTATAAAGAATAAGATGCACAGATACTGATATAAAAATTCAGTATAAAACTGTTTAAAAACTTACTTAGAAGCTGTCAGTTTGGCTCTGTTGAAAAGGTAGCTGGAAAGCCCACTGCAAGTGGCAAATAAGACACTCCCCCCCTCCCCCTTCTTTTGCATATGAAAAGACCCTTTACACAAACAAAAGCAAGCTGGAGAAGGTAGCTGACAGTATTCACAAAAAACTTTGGGGCTTGGTTAGGAGTCTGAAAATCAGAGCAATGTTATTTAAAAATAAGCAAAACTATACATTTATTTTTTTAAAAAACTTTATGGGCTATATAAATAGATCATCTAAAAAACATTTATGCAAAGAAAAAATGAGTGTATAATGTCCCTTTAAGAGCTTTACACTACAACGCCGTAGCATAAAACTCTTAACTAAAGTGCTAAAAAGTATACTAACACCCATAAACTACCTATTAACCCCCTAAACCGAGGCCCCCCCCACATCGCAAACACTAAAATAATTTTTTTAACCCCTAATCTGCCGAACCGGACATCACCGCCACTATAATAAATATATTAACCTCTAAACCGCCGCACTCCCGCCTAGCAAACATTAGATAAATATGATTAACCCCTAATGTGCCGTCCCTAACATCGACACCACCTACCTACATTTATTAACCCCTAATCTGCCGCCCCCAATGTCACCGCCACTATATTAAAGTTATTAACCCCTAAATCTAAGTCTAACCCTAACACCCCCTAACTTAAATATAATTTAAATAAATCTAAATAAAATTACTATCATTAACTAAATAATTCCTATTTAAAACTAAATACTTACCTGTAAAATAAACGCTAAGCTAGCTACAATATAACTAAAAGTTACATTTGTATCTATCTTAGGGTTTATTTTTATTTTACAGGCAAGTTTGTATTTATTTTAACTAGGTAGAACAGTTACTAAGTAGTTATTAACTATTTACTACCTAGCTAAAATAAATACAAAGTTACCTGTAAAATAAAACCTAACCTAAGTTACAATTACACCTAACAATACACTATAATGAAATTAATTCCCTAAATTAAATACAATGACATACAATTAAATAAAATTAAATAAAATTATCTAAAGTACAAAAAACAAACAAACACTAAATTACAGAAAATAATAAACAAATTACAAGATTTTTAAACTAATTACACCTAATCTAATCCCCCTAACAAAATAAAAAAGCCCCCCCAAAATAAAAAAAAGCCCTACCCTACACTAAATTACAAATAGCCCTTAAAAGGGCCTTTTGCGGGGCATTGCCCCAAAGTAATCAGCTCTCTTACCTGTAAATTTTTTTTACAAATCCCCCCCCCAACATTAAAACCCACCACCCACACAACCAACCCTACTCTAAAACCCATCCAATACCCCCTTTAAAAAAACCTAACACTAACCCCTTGAAGATCACCTTACCGGGAGAAGTCTTCACCCAACCAGGCCGAAGTCCTCAACGAAGCCGGGAGAAGTCTTCATCCAAGCCGGGCGAAGTGGTCCTCCAGACGGGCAGAAGTCTTCATCCAGACGGCATCTTCTATCTTCATCCATCCGGGGCGGAGCGGGTCCATCTTCAAGACATCCGACGCGGAGCATCCTCTTCAATCGACGGCTAACACAGAATGAAGGTACCTTTAAGTGACATCATCCAAGATGGTGTACCTTCAATTCCGATTGGCTGATAGAATTCTATCAGCCAATCGGAATTAAGGTAGAAAAAATTATATTGGCTGATGCAATCAGCCAATAGGATTGAAGTTCAATCCTATTGGCTGATCCAATCAGCCAATAGAATGCGAGCTCAACCCTATTAGGCAGCTTGTAGGGTTAATTTTAGCTTTAGTGTAGTGTAGTAGACAACCCAAAGTATTGATCTAGGCCCATTTTGGTATATTTCATGCCACCATTTGACCGCCAAATGCGATCAAATAAAAAAAAGTTACATTTTTCACAATTTTAGGTTTCTCACTGAAATTAATTACAAACAGCTTGTGCCATTATGGCACAAATGGTTGTAAAAACTTCTCTGGGATCCCTTTTGTTCAGAAATAGCAGACATATATGGCTTTGGCATTGCTTTTTGGTAAAGTCTGCCAGTATTAAAATAAAAGGTTTTGGGTTTTTTGGGGGGTTTAAAAATAAATAAATAAATAATTCTGCTGTGTAGGATCCCCCCTTAGCCCCCAACCTCCCTGAACCCCCCCTCAAACAGCTCTGTAACCCTCCCCCTCTACCTTATTGGGCGACATCTTGGGCCCTGGCAGCTGTCTGCCAGTACCCAGTTTGAAATAAAATGTGTTTTTTGTTGGGTTTTCTTATATTTTATTCACAATACTTTAATGTTTTCTGTAGTGTAACTGCCTCCCCCTCAAGATCCAACTCCCCACGCTCTCCCAGTTCCCTTAATTGAAAATGCCCCCCTCCCCAGTCCTCTCTCCCACCTTGCTGTAGATACTTATTGTGCCATAGTGTAGGGTTCCCACCTGCGCCCGTGCACACCCGCACGTGATCCCGCCCCCCTCCAGCACCTCCTCCACTGATGGCCACCCACCCGCATTCCTTCATCCGGCTCCCACCCACCATCGATCACGGCCATCGATGGCCGATGCAGAGAGGGACACAGAGTGGCTCTCTCTGCATCAGACTGCTATAAAACATTATAAAACATTATTGCAGGATGCCTCAATATCGAGGCATCGCTGTAATAACATGAAAGTGGCTGGAAGCGATCAGGATCGCTTCCACCACTTTCAAAGGGGTACGGGGTACATCCTTGGTCGTTAACTGCATTTTTTTGCAGGACGTACCCCATACGTCGTTGGTCGTTAATGGGTTAAAATGTCATGCTCTATCTGAATCATGATAGAAAAACATTGGGTTTCATATCCCTTTAACTAGCAATGGGATGGTATGTAATGGGGGGGCAAAATGTATCCTTGCCTGTGTGGCCAAAAATCCTTTCACCGGCCCTGCCTAAAGACAAATAAATCATAGGTAAAAATACTATCACCTCCTTATGGATTCCAGTTATCACATATAAATAAGCTGAATGAGAGTTAAGATTGGAGAAGAGAGGGTACAGAAAGGACAGAGAACCATTGTCCTTGTGACCAGAATTTACCAGAAATGATCTGTTATAACTTAATGAAAACAAAATAATGTTATCAGCGTACAGAAAAATGTTGATTTTTTTTTACATTGCACCATGCCAGAAAACAATTGTTTTTTAAAAATGGTCAATGCTCATGCTTCGGAAAATACACAATTAGTTGGATTTGGTGTTTGTTAGAAACTACTGTCAGCAAAATATTTTAAATTTAAATTTTAAAAAGTAGTAAACTGATGAAACTGATGAGTTTTGTGCACTACAGGGTTTTTAACGAACGCAACAAAAGTTGCGTTATTTTATCCCCTATAGCGCATCCATTTTGATTTTGAAACAGCCGACTTGTGCATGCAATATGGTTGCGCT
The DNA here is from genome assembly GCF_027579735.1 of Bombina bombina. NCBI lineage: Eukaryota > Metazoa > Chordata > Amphibia > Anura > Bombinatoridae > Bombina > Bombina bombina. Next base: position 905,239,482 of record NC_069500.1, read on the forward strand.
GAGCTACATACCGCACACAATACAAGAGCTGTTTTGATGTGCTCGTGCACGCTTTCCCCATAGACATCAACACTTTCGATCGCGGGATGAAAAGCTCCGTAACATAGCCCCATTGATGTCTATAGGGAAAAAAGTAACGTTTAACACCTTAACATAAACCACTAGTCTAAACACCCCTAATCTGTTGCCCCCGACATCGCCACCACCTACATAATGTTATTAACCCCTAATCTGTCGCTCCCGATATCGCCGCCACCTAAATAAATCTATTAACCCCTAATCTGCCACTCCCAATCTCGCTGCCACTATACTAAAGTTATTAACCCCTATTTCCCTGCACCCCAACATCGCCCACACTATAATAAATTTATTAACCCCTATTCCACCGCTCCCCGACCCTAACCCTAGCCCTAACATAACCCTAACCCTAACACCCCCTAACTTTAACATAATTAAAATAGAGCTAAATTAAAGTTACAATTAACTAAATAATACCTATTTAAAACTAAATACTTACCTGTGAAATAAAACCTAAGCTAGCTACAATATAACTAATAGTTATATTGTAGCTAGCTTAGGTTTTATTTTTATTTCACAGTTAAGTTTGTATTTATTTTAACTAGGTAGACTAGTTAATAAATAGTTATTAACTATTTACTAACTACCTAGTTAAAATAAATACAAATTTACCTGTGAAAGAACCTAAGCTGCCTTACACTAAAACCTAAAATCCAAAAAATAAAAAAAACTTCCAATACAAAATACAAAACAAACGAAATTATCCAAAACAATAAAAATTATTCCTATTCTAATACCCTTTAAAAAAAAAACACCCAAAAATAAAAAACCCTAATCTATAATAAACTACCAAGGGCCCTTAAAAGGGCCTTTATAGGGGACTGCCCTAAAGTTAACAGCTCTTTTGCTAAAAAAGAAAATCAAACACCCTCTAACAGTATACAAACCCCCACCCCCCAAACTAAAAATAAAGTAAAACCTAATCTACCCATTGCCCTGAAAAGGGCATTTGTATATGCATTGCCCTTAAAAAGGCATTCAGCTCTTTTTCCTGCCCTTTAAAGGGCATTCAGCTCTTTTATGAAATGCCCAACCCCTAATCTAAAAATAAAAACCCACCCAAAACAAAATAAAAACATTACACAAAATAACAAATTATCAAAAATAATACAAATTATTCCTATTCTAATACCCATTTAAAAAGAAAAACACCCCAAAATAAAAAACCTAATCCGATACAATAAAAGGCCAGGTATGTTTGTTAGATGCAGTCATGCGCAGTAAAGGCTGCACGAGGACAAACATACCTGGCCTTGAGCAGCAGAGGAGTGCGCACTGTGGAAGCTGCCTGGTGGGGGCATGGTCAGGCGTGCCGCGATGGGGGCGTGGCCAGGTGTGCCGTGATGGGGGCGTGGTCAGCGGGCGTGGTGAGGGGGCATGGTCCGGCGGGAGTGCGCGTAAAGGGGCGTGGTCGACAGGAGCAGCCGTGGTGGCAGCGGCATGGTCAAGTGAGAGAGAAAAACAGAGGGGAGAGCAAAACAGAGGGGAGAGTGGAGGGGGGGGGGGAGAGAGAGAGAGAGACCAAAAGAGAGGAGGGAAAGAGCAAAAGAGAGGGGGGAAAGAGAGAAAGCGAGCAAAAGAGAGGGGGGGAAGAGAGGGGAGAGAGAGCAAAAGAGGGGAGAGAGAGCAAAAGAGGAGGGGGTGTGTGGCTATGTAGTACTCAGGATAGGTTGCACTTCATGAAGCTCCTTGAAACTTTTCTTAAAAATACACTTTTTGTCAAGAAATTTGGCCTTATATTAGCCTAAATGTGTGACATCTACTATCGATGCTAATCCAGCACAACCTAATCTAATTTTCTAGTCACAGGGAACTGAATAAGTCCGTTGGGACTACGGACTGCGGCCTACACGTGAATTCCTAACACCCCTCCCTGATCAGCCGGGTTAGAGCGACACAAAGATTGCTAAATCTCTGAGGCATTAGTGCTACATTTATAATGGAGGGGGACTATCTTACAGTGATCCAAACACTCCTCATAAAGTTGAATGCAAAGATGCAAAGAAACTTTTACGATCTCCAGTGCACCCTCAAAATCCTAAAGAGAGAACATAAAGATACTCTCAAGATGGCGGAATATAAAGAAAATTCAGCACAGCACACAGAACTAGAAGCAGCCTCGAGAACTCTCTGCCCTAAGACAAGTAATGATCAGCATTGCTCATTGCCGCTCTATTGGATTGAAGATTAGCAGCATTTATCTCTACTACAGAGTGATTACTATGCTTCTTGTACTGTGACTGCTCTTATTCCCGCTTTGTTACGAGAGAGAATCCAACAGGAACCCCCACTACTTGAAATGCTGGATGGTGCGGCGGGCCATCTAACAAGCAAAATTAGAGTAAAAGACCTTGAGAGACAGACTCATGTTAAGAGGGGTAGATGGAGAGTATCCCGATATCACCTCGATGCTTCTGGGTTGCAAACTACTGCAAGTCATGGAACGCCGGGAAACTTAAACCCAATTACCTTCAATGCCCCTAGCCAATCATATTTACCGCTGAGAAGGGGTCTTTTGTGCTTTACGATGCAAAATACATCATGTCGCTACGACTTACAAATTGTGGATAAGCTTGTGGCATCTGGCATTGGCTGAACTGTTGCTATAATGTTTAGAGACTTTTCCATCAGCTGTCTCTAGCTAACTTGTCTATCTTTATTTTCCGAAGCTAGTAATGATAAGCTGTTTTATTTTTCTCCTATACTATGTTATTATCCTCATACATTACATGTGCTCACTTGATTTCACTCCTGCATGGTCTGACTTATCACTATTTCTTACAGGTCCTTCTACAGTTACATTTGCGCCTGCTAACACGATTTACTCAATCTTTTAGAAACCACGCATCTGAAGTTTTTTCTCTAAATCTCTCGGGGTAGAATTGCGCACTGCATTATCTCCCCTATATATCTACTCTATATTCACCCTACTAAAATAAGGCTATTATAAAATGGAAGGGCTAGAAGATTATACTATGTTGTTCACTATACTACTCATTAATTTTAGCATACTTAACTGATACATTGTTGGTAGTTGTGCTTATAGGAATTTGCAATAATATTTCCTCATGACGCTAGATATCATTTTATTTGACATTACTTCACACGTAGGTTTATAGCTGCTCTATCCCCCAAAAGTGTTTCTCTTTTTTATTCTTGCAATGCCCTCTGCTAGTACTGATCTATCATAAGCCACGAGAGTGGCTCTACAGGGGATCTGCTTGGTAAGCATCCCAATAGGATATGGCCACTGTGAATTGGAAAACCCAGAGGAATATGCAACTTTTTACTTTTTTATCACTCATAGAGTCTAGTGTAATCTATTAATGTATCATAGATTATTATACTTAAAACTGTGTGTCTTCTATAAGGCTTTTATATTATAAGAGGGTATCTATTTCTGGATATTAGATAGATATTGTGCTTCCACTTCCTGAGTTTCCTATTTATCCAGGTTACGGCACATTGTTGGTTTATACAATTCATGATAATAGGAGATAAAGCATATCTTAGTCTCCCCTCTCCACACATAGCAATGAGAAGAATTATATGTTCTCGCTCAGCACCTACAAATGTTAAGTTTTTTTTTGTCATAAGACCGATGCCTTTGTTACTCATTGTGTATACTTATTCTGTTCTGATGAATAACAACCTCCTATTGTGCGACTTTAGCTGGCTCTCAAGATGCTAGATTATTATTATTATTATTATTCTTTATTTATAAAGCACCAACAGATTCCGCAGTGCTGCCCATGGGTACAAGGATAACAGTACAATGGAGAAACAATACAATAAGACTAAATTTTACAGACAAATACAGGGGGAATTGAGGGCCCTATTCCCGTGGGAACTTACAATCTAGATGGGTAGGAGGATGGGAAACAGAAGGTGGGGACTGCAAAGGTGAGAATGATATTAGTGAGGAGATAGAGGGCAACTGTTAGTTAAGTGAAGTTAGTTTGTTAATAAGTCGGGTGATAAGCTTCCCTGAACAGAAAGGTCTTTAGGGAACTTTTAAAGGAGGAGAGGTTAGGGGCAAGTCTGACAGCACAAGGAAGTGCATTCCAGAGGGTTGGTGCCGCACGAGAGAAGTCCTGTAGTCTAGCATGAGAGGAGGTGATGGTAGAGGACGCAAGAAGCAGGTCATTGTTGGATCTTAGGGGGCAGGCAGGAGTATATTTGTTGATAAATGAGGACAGGTAGGGTGGGGCAGCATTGGTGAGGGCTTTGTAGGTCAGGGTGAGAATTTTGAATTGAACTCTGTTGTGAATGGGGAGCCAGTGAAGGGACTCACAGAGAGGTACAGCAGAAACAGAGCGTAGAGAGAGGTGGATTAGCCTGGCAGATGCATTTAGGATGGATTGGAGGGGAGAGAGGCAGAGAGAGGGAGGCCAGTTAGTAAGTTGTTACAGTAGTCAAGTCGGGAAATTACCAGGGAGTGTATTAGCTGTTTAGTAGTTTAAGCACTTAGAAACAGACGAAGTTTGGAGCTATTGCGTAGGTGGTTGCTTCAAGATGAAGAGAGCAATTGGATGTGGGGAATGAAGGACAGATTTGAGTCAAGCATGACTCCAAGGCAGCGGACTTGGGGTGATGGGGAGATAGTGATGCCGCCAACAGTGATAGAAAAATTGGAAACTGGAGTAGAGTTAGAGGGGGGGAATTAGAAGTAGTTCGGTCTTGGACATGTTTATTCTTAGGTGGTGAGAGGGCATCCAGGAGGAAATGCCAGATAAGCAGTCGCTGATGTGAGAATTGACAGAAGGAGAGAGTGCAGTTGTGGAAAGGTAGATCTGGGTATCATCAGCATAGAGATGATAGCTGAAGCCATAGCTGTTGATAAGTTTACCCAGTGAAGAAGTGTAAATAGAGAAGAGTAGAGGACCCAGGACAGAGCCTTGAGGTACTCCAACAGACAGAGGCAAAAGAGAGGAGTAGTCACCTGCAAAAGAGACGGAGAAGGATCTGTTAGAGAGATAGGAGCGGATCCAGGAGAGGGCTGTGTCACAGACCCCAAGAGAGCTGAGAGTCCATAAGAGAAGGGGATGGTCAACAGCGTCAAAGGCAGCAGAGAGGTCAAGTAAGATGAGTATAGAGTAGTAGCCTTTGTTTTTTGCAGAAAGGAGATCGTTAGTAACCTTGGTGAGGGCAGTCTCAGTTGAGTGTTGGGGACGGAAGCCAGATTGCAGGGGGTCGAGCAATGAGTTGGAGGACAGGAATTGGGTTAGGCGATCGAAAACTAGTTTTTCAAGGAATTTTGAAGCTAGCGGGAGCAGTGATATGGGGCGGTAGTTTGCAGGGGAGTTAGGGTCAAGGGAGGGTTTTTTGATGATGGGGGTGACCTTTGCATGTTTGAAGGAGGCAGGGAATGAGTCGGTAGAAAGGGATAGGTTGAATATGAGTAAGAGCCGGAGTGAGGGTGGGAGACAGAGGGGGAATTAGATGTGTAGGGATAGGGTCAAGTGGGCAGGTAGTGAGGTGTGAGGAAGACAAAAGGGAAGCCACTTCACTCTCAGTGGTTGGGAGGAGGGTGCAGAGAGTGTCAGAGGGGGTGACTAGGAGCGAAGTTGGGAGATTGCAAGTGTTTTATTGAAAAAAATAGTCAGCAAGGTCTTGAGCACTGCATGCGGGTGATGGGGGTGGTGCAGGTGGGTAGAGGAGAGAGTTGAAAATGGAGAAGAGTGTTTTAGGGTTTGAAGAGTGAGTGGATATAAGAAAAGAGAAGTATGTTTGCTTAGCTAAACGAAGGGCAGAGGTGTAAGAGTAAAGAATGAACTTATAGTGCAGGAAATCAGGTTCAGAGCGGGATTTCCTCCAGGCACGTTCAACAGTGCGTGAGCATTTTTGTAAGTGGCGTGTTTGTTGAGAGTGCCAGGGCTGGAGCCGACGACGTGGGGCTTTGAGAAATTGGGGCGGAGCGAGAGTGTCAAGTGCAGCGGAGAGAGTATTGTTATAGTGGGTTATAGCAAGGTCAGGGCAGGATATCGTGGAAGTGTGGGAGAGGCATATATGAATAAGATTGGAGAGTTGGGGAGGGTCCACAGTGTGCAGATTTCTACTGGTGCAGGGGCGAGTGGGGGAAGTAGGTTTAGCATCTATATGGGGATTAAAGGTGAGCAGATGGTGGTCTGAGATGGGAAATGGTCGACAGGCAAACTTCAGAGAGAGAGCAGAGATAGGAGAATACCAGATCAATTGAGTGTCCGTCACGGTGGGTAGGAAATAGGGTGGATTGTGAGAGGCCGAAGGAGTTAGTGAGTGCGAGAAGTTTAGAGGCAGCAGGGGCAGATGGGTTGTCAATAGGGATGTTGAAGTCCCCCAGAATTAGGGTAGGTGTATTTGTAGAGAGAAAGTGAGGAAGCCAGGCAGCAAAGTTGTCAAGGAAGTGGGAGGTTGGTCCAAGGGGGCGATAGATAACTGCCACTCTGAGAGAGAGGGGGGAGAACAGGCGGATGCAGTGGACTTCAAAGGAAGAAAAGGAGAGAGATGGAAATGGAGATAGGTACTAATAGGAGCAGGAGGGGGAGAGTAAGATGCCAACACCGCCACCATATATCTCACCATTGTGGCGGTGTTGGCAAGTAGTCCAGATAGTATCTATTGCCTCATAACAGGGTTCTTTCTCCCTTTGGGAGATTGTCATAATAATACCATAAAGAACAATTGTCCGTATCCTTTTATCTGCAAGATTAATTATTTTTATGCTTATATATAAGCAACCATTAGCCCAGTGATTTATTGTTCTCTGGTTATGAGCTGTTTGTGTTATTGTTCAGATGTATATTTATTGATTGTTTAGCATCCCCAAGTTCCTGAGTATAATATACTATTTACTATATATCTTAATGAGCCATACTTGTAGCTAATCTTTAACTGTGCCTCCCTTGGTCCAAAAGTGACCACTTCATATGCTACTCCTCCTATATTTTATTTCTAAGTTTAATAAGGTCCGTGAGTGGCCTTAGATGTTTTAGGAGGAATGTCTTATAGAAAATATTGTAAAATTGAGGTTTAAGTAGCCTTCTTGCTGTCACTAGATTGTTATTTATTCTAAACTTGACACGCCCCCCTTCCCCCGGCCCTCTCCTTCACCCTTTTTAACTTAGAGCGGCTTTTTGCCCACTGAATACCCCATCCCCCCCTGATAAATATTTGGAATTCTCAATTTATCATAAGGTCCAGGTGGGGCCTTATCTGGGACTACCATATATTCTCTAATCTCATAATCATATGACTCACAAATGGTTGGCTCAGTAGTCACCTCAATAAGCTAGTATTATTATAAAAAGGAGGATTCAGAAACTCATGTTGTTTATCATTTTAATCACTAACCTTAATGTACCTTGTTAATTCATATTTTATGTTTATATGACTAAAGTTGTAACACTTATGATTGTCACTGTTATAAAATTCTCAATAAAAAAGAAATAAAAAAAAAAAAAGAGGGGGGGAGCAAAAGAGAGGGAGAGAGAGAGCAAAAGAGATGGAGAGAGAGAACAAAAGAGAGAAGGGAGAGAGAGAGCAGAATAGGGGGGAGAGAAAGAGCAAAAGAGGGGGGGAGAGAGAGAGCAAAAGAGGGGGAGAGAGAGAGAGCACAATAGGGGGGAGAGAAAGAGCAAAAGAGGGGGGAGAGAGAGAGCAAAAGTGGGGGGGAGAGAGAGATAGCAAAAGAGGGGGGGAGAGAGAGAGAGAGAGCAAAAGAGGGGGGAGAGAGTAAAAGAGGGGGGAGAGAGAGAGAGAGCAAAAGAGGGGGGATTTCCAAGTCTGGCCAAAAAAGTGAGCGGTACACCTGTACCTGCAAGACTCGTAATACCAGCAAGTGTTAAAAAGCAGCGTTGGGACCGGCCAACGCTGCTTTTTAAGCCTAACGCAAGACTCGTAATCTAGCCATGAGTATTTCTAAACTCAGGACAAAACTTAGAAACTGTTTAGCATGGGTGTTTTTTGGTGGTTGTAGATGTGTAACAGATTTTGGGGGTCAAAGTTAGAAAAAGTGTGTTTTTTTTCAATTTTTTACAGTGAATTATAAGATATGATGAAAAAAATGGTATCTTTAGAAAGTTCATTTAATGGCGAGAAAAACGGTATATAATAGGTGTGGGTACAGTAAATGAGTAAAAGGAAAATTACAGCTAAACACAAACACGGCAAAAATGTAAAAATAGCCTTGGTCCCAAACGGTCAGAAAATGGAAAAGTGTTGTGGTCCTTAAGGGGTTAAACAACTTACTATTTAACTCCTATTATCAATTTTTCTTCATTCTCTTGGTATCTGTATTTGAAAAGCAGGAATGTATGCTCAGGAGCTGGTCCATTTTGGCCCATGATTGGTGGTTGAATTCAAATCAAACAGTGGTAGTGCAGCATAGCAAATCGGACAGTGGTTGTGCTGCATAGCAAATCAGACAGTGGTTGTGCTGCATAACAAATTATAAAGTGGTTGTGCTGCATAACAAATCAGACAGTGGTAGTGCTGCATAGCAAATCAGACAATGGTTGTGCTGCACAACAAATCAGACTGGTTATGCTGCATAGCAAGTCAGACAGTGGTTGGGCTGTATAGCAAGTCAGACAGTGGTATTGCATTACACCTAAATTGATTATTACTGCCAGTGACAGTGAATGAGGGGGCAAAGTGTGAATGACACAGTCTGAAGAAATAGATCATAGAGCCACTAACCACTTTCCAGGAGGACTTATCACGCTCTATATTGATATGTTCTCCCTTTGCTGGAACAAAGCATCACTGCACAGTGCCCAGTGTCCGGTGGGCTTTGACACACACACAGTCAATTCAGCTCCTCATCCAGCATTGGGCTCTGCAGTCTGCACGGACGTTACGTCACACTCACTAACTTTACAACAACACGTGCGTGCAGGCTAAGTTTGTTATCCCAAGCTGGGATAACGTCAGCAGGCAGCCAACACTTTGTGCGCTCACTGCGCTGGGATGTGAAGCTGGCTGTGATCGTGGTTTACAAACACAAAATATGCGCATTGAATGTTACTGGGCTGTGTTAAAAATAATATATGTCAGTGTTGGGCTGTGTAAAAAAAATAAAATATGTCAGTGCCTGCTGCCTTTCCAAGATTGTGCCCCCCTGCTTGGGCGATCTAAGACGGCTGCTTATGCTGCCTTATGCAAGCGCCGGGCCTGCCTTTAGGATGTTTTAATGTATCTGTCTGTGTGTTAGACTAAGAACCCATTCTTGATTGTCTTTAATATATTATATACAAATACAAAATTATTGAATTACAAATATTCAAACAAATGCTAATGTTGTTATACAAATCAACAGAAGTTAAAATAAGTGCTCCCTTGTAACAATTGCAGCCAGCCTTAGTTTCTGTCCAACTGTGTTCAAACAACTGTATATGGCAGTCCTATCTTATTTTCAAGCTAAACCTCCATCTTTGAGCAGCCATGCAGCAGGGGCAGTTACCCCAGATGGAGAAGTCAAAACGCCACTTAAGAGTTGGTGTAGTAGGTTAAGAAGAAGCGGTCTGGCCCAAGGCTTTATTTGCAGCTTCTTAAATGGAGCTTATTGATTAATTATTCAGAGCAGAAAGAAAAAAAAAAAGGGATCCTCTATGTGAACAACTTCTCCAAAAGCTATTTGGAGTCCGGTGTTTAAATTAAGGAGAGGTTGGAAGGTACCCTCTCCTTCAAATAAAGGCACTCAAAGCCTGGTTACTGACATATGTTCTTCTCAAGAAAGATTGGATTGTGTGAACCATGCCTGGATCCAACAACAGGACCTTAAAAGACTTTTATATAGATGCATAAAGCTAGAAAAGGTTATGAAAACATTGATAAATACCTGGGTGTTCATCAATCCACAGAAGGACAAACTGTAAACAAATGTAGAAAATTTAAGACTGTTGCTACTCTCCCTAGGAGTGGGCATCGTGCAAAGATCACTTCAAGAGCACAGCAATCAATCCTGAAAGAGGTGAGAAGGAACCCAAGAATAACAGCAAAATACCTCCAGAAAATCCTACAAAATATCTCCACTATCAGAAAACCACTGAACAAGAATGGTGTGTTCATAGAAGGACACCTAGAGGAAACCACCACTTGGATGTTCCACAACAGTTCTGGGACAGTTATGCAGTGGACAGATGAGACAAATGTTGAACCTTTTTAGCAAAAATGCACAATGCTATATGTGGAGGAAAAATGGCACTGTAAACCCACACCAAACCCTCATTCAAACTGTGAAGCAAGGTGGAGGAAACTGCATGGCTTAGTGCTATTTTGCTGCCTCAGTGCCGGAATGCTTTGCAATTATTGTGGATACAATTAGGAAAGAATATTAACACTTTTTACAGGAGAATATCAAGACAACAGTCCAAGACCTCAAGCCTAAGAGTAATTGGGTGATGCAACAAGACACTGACCGAAAGTACACAAATAAATCAACATAATTGAAAAAGAAGAAAATTCGTGTTTTGAAATAGCCATGTCCTAACCTCCCCAGTTGAAATGTTGTGGCATGACCTGCAGTGGGCTGTGCGATCAAGACAGCCCAGAAATATTCATAAACTTAAACATATTTGTAGAGAGAAATGGTACAAAATTCATCCTAAACGTTGTACAAGTCTTATAAACAGCTACAGGAAATGTTTGTTAGATAAGTGGTTCTCAAACCAAGTGACCTCAAGGCCCGATAAATTTAAGCCAGATGTGTCCAGGGCCCTGTAGTATATATATATATATATATATATATATGTGTGTGTATATATATATTTGTGTGTATATATGTATATACTGTATATATATATATATATATATATATATATATATATATATTATAATGCATTACATATAAATTAATTGGTGTCAGTGGGCTGGTATCACATAACTGAAGTGCCGAGGTCCAGTCCTATCTGCTCCTTTCTCATGCTGTCCTCCCACTGAACTACCGCTACATGTGCACAATTCACACGCTTATATGCACTGGCACTCTGACAGGCCTGCCCGGTATTTCTTATGTGTGGAGTGGCAAACCTGTCACATCTCGCAGTGGGGGCATTTCAGGTTGTGGCCACCAGGAGGGCTGTCAAGGCCCGGTACTGTGCAGTGGCCCGGCTGTTGAGAAACCAGGTGTTAGATGATGTTACTGCTAAAGGAGGATCTAAATGCTATTAAAGTCAAAGGTTCCAGCTTGTATTGTGTGTGTCTGTAATTGTGACTTTGATGAAGACCAGACCACATTTTATGATTGATTAATGCAGAAATCCAGGTAATTTCAAAGGGTTTACAAAATGCTGTACGCGTTTTAGTGGTTTTACCTTCTTTCTCAAAAGCAATTCATTCGGCTTGATTACGAGTTTTGCGTTATGAGTGAAAAAGCAGCGTAATGGGTTATAACGCTGCTTTTTCACTACCACTGCTATTATGAGTCTTGTCAGAAAATCTGTACTGCACACTTTTTTGGCCGTACCGCAAATTAACTTACGCAATTTGCGTAAAGTCTTTTTTCAATGGGTCTTCCATAGCGCCGGTATTACAAGCTTTTTCTGGGAGGCCAAAAAGTGAGCGGTACAGCCTATCCCGCATAAATTACATAAATTAAATACAATTACCTAAATTACAAAAAACAAACAAACACTAAATTACACAAAATAAAAAACAAATTATCAAATATTTAAACTAATTACATTATCTAATAGCCCTATCAAAATAAATTAATTTATTTAATTGTAGTGTAAGGTTAGGTGTTAGTGTAACTCAGGTTAGGTTTTATTTTACAGGTAAATTTGTATTTATTTTAGCTAGGTAGTTAGTAAATAGTTAATAAGCTATTTAGTAACTAAGCTACCTAGTTAAAATAAATACAAACTTGCCTGTAAAATAAAAATAAACCCTAAGCTAGCTACAATGTAACTATTATTTAGATTTATTTTAATTATATTTAAGTTAGGGTTAGGGTTAGACTTAGGTTTAGGGGTTAATAAATTTAGTATAGTGGCGGCGACGTTGGGGGCGGCAGATTAGGGGTTCATAAATGTAGGTAGGTGGCGGCGACGTTGGGGGCGGCTGATTAGTGGTTAATAAATGTAGGTAGGGGGCGGCGACGGGGGGGCAGATTAGGGGTTAATAAATGTTGGTAGGTGGCGGCGACGTTGGGGGCGGCAGATTAGGGGTTAATAAGTGTAGGTAGGTTGCGGCGACATTGGGGGCGGGAGATTAGGGGTTAATAAGTATAATGTAGGTGTTGGCGATGATGAGGGCAGCAGATTAGGGGTTAATTAGTATAATGTAGGTGTCGGCGATGTTGGGGGCAGCAGATTAGGGGTTAATAAATATAATGTAGGTGTCGGCGATGTTGGGGCAGCAGATTAGGGGTTAATAAATATAATGTAGGTGTCGGCGATGTTGGGGGCAGCAGATTAGGGGTTAATAAGTGTAAGATTAGGGGTGTTTAGACTCAGGGTTTATGTTAGGGTGTTAGGTGTAAACATAAATTTAGTTTCCCTATAGGAATCAATGGGGCTGCGTTACGGAGTTTTACGCTGCTTTTTTTGCAGGTGTTAGGCTTTTTTTCAGCCGGCTCTCCCCATTGATGTCTATGGAGAAATCGTGCACGAGCACGTAAAACCAGCTCACCGCGGCTTTCAGCAGCGCTGGTATTGGAGTGCGGTATGGAGCACAATTTTGCTCTACACTCACTTCTTACCTAATAACGCCGGGTTTATGAAAACCTGTAATACCAGCGCTGTAGGGAAGTGAGCGGTGACAATAACGTGCAAATTAATACCGCACCCCTCATAACGCAAAACTCGTAATCTAGCCGATTGTTTTCACAATGTTGACAAATAGCACATGTATTTTTCTTTTGTCTATTCTCAATGTATTTAATTTAATGTTATTGACCATTCTTTTATTTATGATTAATTAAACTATTGAAGAGTACTGATGTTTCTTTAGTAATGACCAATTATGTTCTAGTTGAGAGGGTCATAAAAATGGAACAACGGCTTATTATCAGCAGACAACTCAAACACTGTCTGTTTGTAAAATCATTATTAAAGGTTAAGTACTTCCATACAATTTGAATTGTTGCTGGTTAATAATTAATTGTCATTAGTAAGTGATCACCATATATTTACGTACTGCGTGACGCTAAGACTTGAGTTTTGCCCTGAATGAAATGATGGAATCTTATGACCTCCTGTATGCTTAGTGTAAAGATTCACAGAGTGTAAAGATCTGACGTTAGTGACTATGGCAGGTTGAAAACTAACTGGGTATATCAGCATTAAAAGCAAAAGTGCTTCTAGTCCTATTTGAAATACACTATGGCTTTTGTGACCATTTACAGTTAATGATATACACACACACGCACACATATAGATAGATAGATAGATAGATAGATAGATAGATAGATACAGGCATACCTCCAGACTAAAGCATTAAAGCAAATATCGCAATAAAGTGAGTCATACTCATTTTTGTTTTGTTTCCCAGTGCATATAAAACTTATATTTACACTTTACTATATTCTGTTAGGTGTGCAATAGCATTATGTCTAAAAAACAATCTACATATCTTAATTAAATATAATTAAAAATACTTTATTGCTAAAAAATGGCAACCTTTATCTGAGCCTTCAGTGAGTCATAATCTTTTTGCTGGTGGTGTGTATTTATTTATATCTATCTATATATATCTATCTATATATATTTATTTATATATATCTATATATATGTGTGTATATATATATATATATATATATATGTGTATATATATATATATATATATATATATATATATATATATATATTCATTAAAATTATGGGGGTAGATAAAAAAACTGAAATTAAAATCCTCCATGTCTCAAAATTAAATCAATGTAAATATTTGAATAGGAAATTATCACATCTAGGCAAGTATCCCCGCTTGCTTTTTCACACAAATACCTCATATACAATGTTACCAATGCACAAGAGAATTCTGGGTAGGATATGCAAATTAGATATGCAAATTCTCAGTTTGCTAGATGTGCTAATTTCCTATGCAAATATTTACATTGATATATATATATATATATATATATATATATATATACATATGTATTCATGTGTTTATATGTGTCTATATGTTGGGAAAATTGAGCTTATAGCTCAACACAGAGTTGCCACAAACCTTTAAATTGTAAAAAGAGTAATATTTCACACGAATAAAGGATGAGGATTGTGAAAATTCCTGGTGAGTGCATCCTTTACTCTGAAGATTATCTGATGCTTGGAAGCACCCTGGGTGGTTGTTATTTGACCCGTATTATATTAAGTGAACTGTGGTATACACTTTTTTTCAGGAATTAGCTGTCATTTGATTAGCTTGAATGCAAAATGGCTTCTATAGCATTTACCAGTTGCTGTGATTGTGAAGCAACATGTTTGGATATATTGGTAAAGTACCTGTAGCAACTCTCATAACAATGCTACTCAGCCATAAACGTTACTACAGGTTGAGCCACTTGATTTTGATTGGTAATACATTGGTAATACAATGTGTGTCTGGATTATTATCTATGCTTGTGGACTAAATTAATTTGGAGTAAACAGAGACGTGCACACATCTTTATTTCAAGAACTGGATACAATTGGTGCTATGTCTGAAAGACAGAAAAAAGAAGAGGCGCTTCCTTGTGCAAATCAGCTTCAAACAGACAGGCAGGTTACGTATCACTCGCTCACAGTATACTCACAAAAGCAGCAGCACTCGTCGTGTATTGGAAACAGACTGGAGTCTCACAGTGCTCCAGCTCGCTGACACCACAGTCCACAGGACCAGGATTCAAGGTGCTCCGCTTGGCTTGAAACTCTGGATATAGGTGTAATATAACTTGATTTCAAGTAAGCCCCAACTGATCAGATCCGGCTGATCAGCAGCAAAGGGGGAATGATCGTATATAGATCAGGCGATATGAAGTGATGAGTTAAAAAACACACTTTAATACAGTTAAAACACTAAAAACATTTTAGCACTCACAAGTGCATCAGTATGATATACTACGCGTTTCTCAGTCTGCTGACCGTTTCAGACTGAAGTTGGGTATTTTTCTTCACTGTGTTTGTGTGACTGGAGAGAGCAGCTGATTATTGCACCTGTGAACATATGTGGGAATACATTTGGGATTGGTCTCACATAATTCGACCATTGATTTGCTCAGTTGAGAGCTGGACTGAGCAAATCCATTTCTGGATTTGGTTCTAGATATAGTTTGGTTTTTAATTGGTGCTATGTAACTTTTTAAAGAAACATAAAAGTGCAAGAATATGGTTTACTGTGTTACAGCATTTTATTATTGTACTGTTGTTTGCAAATATCTATGTGTTTCACTTTGCAAAATGGTTAAACACATAGTTAAAGTCAACTCTATAGCAGCAATCTACTACTGGGATCTAGCTGAACACATTGTGTGAGCCAATGTCAAGAGGCTTATGTGTCCAGGTACCAATCACCAGCTAGCTCCCAGTAGTGCATTGCAGCCCCTGAGCCTACCTATATATGATTTTCAATAAAGAATACAAAGAGAATAAAGTTATCTATCTATCTGTGTGTGTATAGTTATTTTACCTCCCACCCCTCCCCTCCCAATGCCGGACACAGAAGTTTTTGGATTATTATACATATATTATTATACCAACATTTATGTCTGGTTGTTGAGTCATTTGGTTATCTCCTCATTTTTTTACCGGCTCCTGAATTTGACATGAATATATCAGTTCCTGCTATAACAAGCCAGTTTTCTCTGTCTGTACCCTGTGTATTATAGAATCTGCCTTTGTTTTCTTGATAGTGATCCAACTTTCCTTTAAAAAAACGGAAGCTTACGGTGAAACGTACGTCAGGAACATTAACTGAACGCCATTATATGTTGTTTACAAGTAAGGTCGCCAGGACAGGTATTGAGAGATTACTACTTACCCAGGGGGAACCAGCTAAGCCGGTGTGGCACGCTATTTCTCCCCACCCTACCAAAGAATAAGTTATCTCTCCCACTTAAAGCTCTGCTAGTGGTTGGAGGGGCGGAGCCTAGCCACGGACTGGAATGGCTGCTTTCTAAACAAGCTCTGTAGTCCCTGCTATAACTACACTCAAAACAAGTACACTCATGGCACAAAACTAGTCTATAAACGGATTATCACTTTGCTCTAAACACAGCTCACTAACTTTACACAGGTCCTTAGACCGGATGGCATAGCAGAGCAGTGACAGAAGGGAGCCGTGAGTTAGAGGCCTTCTCATTAGACCGCATCCACCTGAGGAGCACTGAGCTCAAGAAAATATCCCTAACTGGATCGCACAAACATTATGTGGGAGATCCGACCCTGACCTATCTACAACTAACCTCACGAAGTGGGAGTCGGAGATCGCCTGACCAGCGCCGGAGCGCTTCTGACTCAGCACGGACTTTCCTGTCTTGCGGCGGTGGGGCCTGGCATATGGGATTTGCTGGTCTCAACCGGTGCGACATCAACCTAGGGCGGATTGGAGGGCCGGATCCCGGCAACACGAGATCTGATCCCGGAGACCAGTGTTGAGAGCGTGACAACCCTCAGAAGTAGTGCGGTGCAATCGCCGACAGCTTGGGAACACCGGGTATGCACAATAGAAGTAGCGCCACGTGGCAGGGGAGCGCAGCATTCAGGTCTCACTACCGGACAGGTAACATAGACACCCGGGTAGCACCGGACCCTGGCCTGGGCAGTTTCAGATCACTAAGGGAAGTACCACAGATCATAAAAAGGCTCTTTACTACTAGCCCACACGACATCTAGACAGGAACATTACTGACTTTACCCTGTATACACTCTAGCTATTTGGGCAGAATAAATTGTCAGCATTTCAGGAGTGGACTAGCAGAGTAACTCTGCCTTTGACACTGTATCTTAAATAAACACTCCTGGCCTCCACATCAGTGCCCTGTGTCTCTTAAGGAGCAGATGTAACTATACTTAAGGCTGCTGACTCTCACTACTGATTTATATCTCATAACGGTGTTCTATCTTTGTGAGGGATAAGAGAGGAAAAGGATTAACTGCTTGGAGACTCCATCTATATAAAACAGTCTATCTTGATACATGTGATGTCTAGTAAAAGAAATACTAGGCCTCCTAAAAGCACTCAGCCCACCATCTTGGAAAATTATTTAATAAATAACGATCCTACAGCTGCAAAATCAGACACAAGCCTGAAAACTATTGCAGCTCAGGTTCATAATACAGAGACAATGTCCACTCATCAGACCTGTGTGACCAAAGATGATCTTAAGCTTCTTTCCTCTAAGGAGGACATAAAAGAGGCGATGAGAGATTTTAAGTCTATGTTCCAGGAATTAAAAAGTGACATCTCAGCTGTAGATCAGAGAGTAACACAGATAGAGGAAAAGCAAGAGGCCCTTAGCTCTGATTTCCAGCACCAAACTAGCTTCCTACAGGCCCAAGAAAATACTGTACACACCTTATTAGAGAGAATCGAAGACCTCGAAA
Organism: Bombina bombina; assembly: GCF_027579735.1. NCBI lineage: Eukaryota > Metazoa > Chordata > Amphibia > Anura > Bombinatoridae > Bombina > Bombina bombina. Next base: position 905,257,064 of record NC_069500.1, read on the forward strand.
ACCGCAGCAGGAGGAATAACCTCAGACTGTGAGGAGTGCCCGAATCAGTTGAACCTGCTGCTATCCAAGCATACATCCAGGATTTTGTTAAATACCTCAGAAATGAGGATTTTTGCCCTGACATCCAAATAGAGAGAGCGCATAGGGCTCTGCGCCCTAAACCCCCAGGAAGGGCCCCTCCTAGAGACATCATTTTAAAACTTCTATCTTTTAAAGAGAAGGAGGATATTTTACGTCTGGCCAGAAACAAACAACAGATCAAATTTAGAGGAGTGGAATTGCAGGTCTACTCCGACTTATGCCCAACTACCCTCCAGAAAAGGAGAGAACTCAGGTTTGTCACATCTACACTAAAAGCCAACAAAATCCCTTACAGATGGGGCTTCCCTACAAGCCTCATTGTCTCTAAAAATAACGCCACACACATCCTCAAGACTCCTGCTGACTTGCCTGCCTTCAGCCAGGCCCTGGGCCTTAACATCAGACTCCTCTCTAAGGCTCCTGCAGCATTGGAGGGTCAGGCCTTGGGGGAACCCAATGAGATACATCATCTAGAATGACCAGCAGACACCTCCTGGTACTCACCCTCCCAGCTGCTCTGGACTGCTCGGCTCTTATAATGAGCTGATGGACTTAATTCTACTGATTGAACAAAGAGGGACGACTCAGATAAGTCAACCTTTAAAGTTAATGGACATTTTATGCTGATCCAACATATAGTTCTACAATGACTTAGTCAGTAATTCATTGACTGTGCCCAGATAGATAATTGTTATTAACAAATGTATTATCATTACTAGGACACCTGTATGCATGTATATGATAGGCTCAATATTTATGTGATGACTGAGTGTATTACCCAGATGTAGATTGTGAGCCGCTTAGACAGTCTAGAGGCCCCTACAATATAATCAGAGGTCTTATAACGCACTTACAATAGCCCTTTAGCTTTAACTTAATATGGCCCCAAAACATGTCTTTTCAGATGATAACCTATTGATCAATACATACATCACGAGCCACCCAAACAATATACTGAGATTACCCACTCATATTGGGAGCATAGAAGAGATTCAACCCCAAGAAGGTTTAAATTACCATATGCCTATCTCATTACTACTGAATATACTCTCGTTGAGAGTGATGCAGGTATACTAGTAATAGAAAGCTTAAGATAGCAATAGGTGTCCCATATAGCACTCCATAGGCCGTTACGTCCCTATAACGCCCTTGAGTTATGATTCAGCTTGGCTCGGTTACGGACCTTCCCTGTTGGTGGTATAATGAACATCACATGTCCTATTGGCCTATCCAGGCTAAGAGGAACACCCGGTTTGGGTGAGTGAGATGCCCTTGGAGTGGCGAGAGTCAAAGAGATGTGATGATTTGTTTACCCAACAGCAGTCGAGGTGGGAGACAGAGTATGTCCCTATACGGTGTACTTCGGTCTCAATTTATATTGCTTCACATGATTTATAACACTTTACACCAGGTTACTATCTTTTATGAAAAATGTTTGATATTAGAGTTCTTTCCTTCCTTTTGAACAGATAAAGAGTAAGTTGCAAAAATGCAACACACAACTGTACTTGTTTCTATTTAATGTTTTACAAAAGTTTTCTAAATAGTGTAGAATAGCAGGGAACACTACCCCTGCTTTTGTTATACATAGTTTGTCTTAATTATTTCCCCACCTGACACTTGCCTGTGTAAGTTACATTATTGAACTACTGTTTGATTGAATCATTCATTGCATAGGTTTGTCCTTACTTTTTTTCCCCACTGCTTGATGACTTAGGTCGCCTTCTTCCTTCCTCTTTTATCCTCATCCTTCTCCCCCATTCAACTTTGCATATCTCTCTGCATTTCCTTCACCCTTTTTTTTTTTCTCTTCTTCCCTTCCTCTCCCACTCCCCTCGTCATTAACATGACGTCCTCACACATAGAAGCCAGCCCCCGAAAGATAGAGCTACTTTCTGTAAATGTAAAGGGCCTAAACAGCCCAACTAAACGCTCTATGGTCTTACGAGACATACACAGACAAAGTGGACATGTTGTCTACCTACAAGAGACACATTTTGCTGCTGGCCATGAGCCCCGCTGGTTTAGTCAACAATATCCCACTGCTTTCTTTGCATCTGGTCCAAAAAAAAAAAATGGGGTGGGCATTCTTTTTAGCAAAGATATACCGTTTCAACTTACGCAAGCACATAGAGACTCAGAGGGCAGATACCTGATGCTGATAGGACTATTATATGGTAGACCCATAACTCTAGTCAATGTCTATTGTCCCAACCAATCCCAACAGACCTTTTTCCAAAAGGTTATCCATAAAGTACTTGAACTACAGACTGGTATAATATTTCTTGGGGGAGATTTGAATGCTCCTCTGAACCCTAATCTAGACACCTCAGACGGAATCTCCAGTGTTCCCCATAAGACCCTCAAACGCATAACATCCTCACTCAGAGATGCAGCATTGCATGACATTTGGCGATCACACCACCCCACATCTAAGAATTTCACATTCTTCTCCCATCTTCATAAAAAATACTCGAGAATAGATTATTGGTTTACAGACGCTACTGGCCTCACAGTTGCTACGTCTAGCAATATACTTCCTATCACCTGGTCAGATCATGCCCCAGTTACATGTTCAATTCTATGGTCTAACGCGCCTATCACACCTTATATTTGGAGAATGGATGATACCTTGTTGGACGATCCAATCTTTAAACTAGAAATAGAGAAGGCCCTGACAGAATACTTTCAGATACATGAAAGAACAGAAACACCGCCAACCACAGTATGGCAAGCCCATAAGTGTACTATCCGAGGCCTTTTTCTGAAGCAGAAAGCCAGGATAGTTAAGAGTAGAAGAGTGAAATATCAGAAACTTCTTTCTGAAGTTGAAAAAGCGGAGCGTGCACACAAGGTCGCACCAACAGACGCAGCGCTCGATAAGAGTTTGTTGCAGGCGAGAACGGAACTCTTGAAGTTCCTGCAAGAAGATTATCAGAAAGTGGCCCTCGTTCTGCGACAACAGTTCTTCGAGCAGGGGAACAAAGCAGGACGGCTGCTGGCTAGGGCTGTTGCCCGGAAAAAAAAGAAACAATATGTACATAGTATGACTCACCCAGATGGGAAGCTTAGGGAAGATGGGAGGTCTATCGCTGAGATCTTTCGATCTTATTACGAAACCCTATACAATATCCAGAATGCGAATAGAGCAGAGGGACACTCCCCTACTCAGGAACAAGAGACACACAAGATATTAGAGTATCTTGCTAGTGTTAGCACCCCAAAGCTTTCGAAACAGGACTCTGAGGCCTTGGACTCCCCATTTACTCCTATGGAACTTAAGCAAGCCCTCAGGGATATAACTTCGGGCAAGAGCCCAGGCCCTGATGGTTTCGGAGCCAAGTACTACAAAATGTTTGGCGACATACTTGCGCCGAAAATGATAAATCTCTTTAACCAACTGTCAGAGGACCCATTTCTGCCTAATACAATGCTTGAGGCCCACATTGCTGTGATCCTCAAAACAGGCAAACCAGAATCTAGTCCAGAGAACTACCGCCAGACGTTAAGATATTGGCGAAGGTACTTGCCAATCGCCTCAATAGAAATCTCCCACAACTTATTTCCACCGACCAGGTGGGTTTTATACCGGGACGTGAGGCAAGAGGCAATACCTTAAAAGTACTCCAGATGATAACATTCGTGCATAACAATTCAGTCCCACTGGCCCTGATCTCAACCGATGCTGAAAAAGCGTTCGATCGGGTCAGTTGGACATTTATGCGGCTCACATTGGGAAAATTTGGTTTTGGGCCTAAACTCACAAACTGGATAATGTCATTATACTCAACACCCAATGCCAGGGTGAGAGTAAATGGAACCCTTTCAGATCCCTTCGATATTCACAACGGGACTAGACAGGGCTGTCCCCTGTCTCCCCTCCTGTTCGCTCTGACGATTTAAATATTAGCGACCAGAATTAGAACAAACCCTGAGATTAGTGGAATCAGTATAGGAGGCAACACACATAAGCTTGCCATGTATGCTGATGATGTCCTCCTGCTGATATCAGATGTAAGGCAATCCCTCACAATGGCTATTGAAGAATTCACACTCTTCGGCGGTGTGTCAAACTTTCTCTTAAACCCCTCAAAGTCTGAAATCATGAACATCACGATTCCCGGGGCTGAGTTTGAGAGACTGAATGGAGGCTGTCCATTGAGAATTGCAAAAGATAAACTGAAATACTTGGGTGTCTTCTTGACATCCAATATTAAAGAGATAGTGTCTCTGAATTACAAGAATATCAAAAATGAGATCTGTAGAGATCTGTCAAATTGGAGAAATAAAACCATCTCCTGGCTGGGCCGCATAGGAGTGGTCAAAATGAATGTGATGCCAAGAGTGCTCTACATCATGCAGACTATCCCATCATTTACAGCTTCCCATATCTTGCATCAAATTCAATCGGCTATGGAGTCGTATATCTGGAGAGATCTAAAACCGAGAATCAGTAGGAGAACGATATTCCTGCCCCGGAGTAGAGGCGGATTGGGAGTGCCCGATTTGAAGGTATACCAAAGGGCAATATCCCTCCAGAGATTGGTAGAATGGTGCCAAAACTCAACCCAAAAAGCTTGGATACATGTTGACAATGCTATCCTAAAGAGGGGAAATTCAGGCGCCCTGGCGTGGATTTCTCCCGCCCACAGACCCTCTGAGATCAAGCTCTATCCACTAATAGACAGTGTACTAATGAGATGGGATAGACTGATTAAGAAAACCTCTCACATATCTACCTTTATATCACCTGTTACCCCACTCAGAGAGAATCCTGACTTGATTTTCTTGACTGTCCTTTCCTCCCCGAATAGGACCTATGGTCTTACTGATTCGGCTGTATATAATATACTCCAACAGGACAGGTTGAAATCCCAGGAAGAATTGGCGGCATGGGATAATGGAGTATTTGCTTCATGGTTCAGAATAGCACAGATTAGACACTACTTTGACACTCACAGAGACAAACATAATCTGACAAGACGTATGACTCACTTTGAAACTCTATGTACGATGACCCAACACCCGACTCATTTGATCTCTCAACTTTACAAAATATTATTGCAGGGAGACGGCCACTTCCTCCCGTCCTTTACACAGTCCTGGCAAGACGAACTAGATCTAGAGATAGAGCACAAGGACTGGGGAAAATTTTTTGACCGAACGAGACGGGCTTCTGTTTCAGCCAAGATACAAGAAACACAATACAAATTGCTAAGCAGGTTGTACCTGACTCCCCACAGGCTAAAACATATATACCCACACACAAGCGGGAACTGCTGGAGAGGGTGCGGGGAGGAGGGAACCCTTTTACATATCTGGTGGACCTGCCCACTGATACAACCTTTCTGGAACAATATACTAGCTGAAATGAGTAGAGTACTTGGTATTATCATACCTCCTAACCCCTGCTATTTACTATACCACCAGTTACCTAAAATTGTCGGAGAGGATAAGTATCTACTTCTCCTGTTGATGCTTAATGCCGCAAAAGGCCTAATTCCCTTATATTGGAAAAGGCAGAACATTCCCAATATACAAGAATGGAAGAACAAGGTAGCCGATTTGCTGAGACTTGAAAGATACCATTACCTTAAAATTGGGAAACTGGGCACACACAAATTGATGTTGTTAACCTGGGAAGGACGAGGAATCTAATCTTTTCTGTAAAGATTTTCTGTAACTGAACTTGAAATGGGAGACCACATCTTCCATTCCCCAACTCATATACCATTTTTTTTTTCTTTCTTCTCTTTTTCTGCTCCTCTCCCCCCCCATTTTTCTCATCCCCCTTCTCCGGAAGGTTGGCTAATCTACCCTACTCCAAACTCTTTTTCCTACTTGTTAGAGATTAATACATCGAGAACAACTTGACCCACAGCGGTGTGTAAAAAGTGGAATTGAGATTTTTATTATTGTTCTGTTCTCGATGAACTATAATTTTCACTGCGCATTACCTACTGTTTAAACAAAGAATCATCTGATGCGATGGTTCTTGGCATATAAACAGTCTATGTGAAGAGTTTTGTTAAGTATAGTCGGTGTATAATGGTTTTATACCTGATGTCACTCTCTAGGCTGTTAGACTAGAATTGAATAACTACCATATCGCGAAATGTTTCTGATTAACTATACAACTGCAAATATTATATAATAACCGAATACTGTTATGTACTGAACATACTTATATGTTTGCCTCTTTTGTTGTACCATTTCGCTAATAAAGCTTATTTGAAAAATATAAAGCTCTGCTAGTGGTTTGATACCCGAGTGACTGTATACTTTGGAGTATATATTTGTGGCTTTTAATGATTTTATGTATTTTAAATAAATAATCTTTTTACCTGAAGCAGCTGTTTGCGGTTGGTATATACTGATTACCTGGCAGTATAAAACCGGTTGTGCGCCTGTACCTAGGCTCAGCAAAGTGTGAGTAACCCCTTGGTGGGACTACGAATGTGAAGATAATATTTATTTTTCACCAAATTGTATTGCACTGTATTTTTCTTATTTTGTTTTTGAAGAAACCACTTGAATCAATTCAATCACTGGAATTGAGGAGGACTCCCACAGATCACCCATATCCTTACACCCTATATATCATTGTTACTTTTATATTTGTGTATTATTTAGTTTATCACTTTTTATTTTCACGTATTTATTCACCAAGTGATTATTGTACTTTTGTTGAACAAGAACAGATGTGTTGAGTATTTTATTTGTCTGTTGGTCCATAGCTTACCCACTGAACACTTGCTTACCTTTTTGATGTTGATCAAATTAGTGGCCATTCTCTAGGGCCTCCATTTTAAATTGTGCATTTCTAACATAGGCTAACATATACTTTGTTCAGGAGGATAGGTTTTCAATTGGGTTTTAAAGGATGTTGACATGTTTATGAGGTCACATGCAGGCTCGAGGGACACTCAAGTCCTTTCATGATTCAGACAAAATATGCAATTTTATAAAACTTTCCAATTTACTTCCATTAACAAAGTGTGCACAGTCTTTTTATATTTACACTTTTTGAGTCACCAGTTCCTACTGAGCATGTGCAAGAATTCACAGAATATACTAATATGCATTTGTGATTAGCTGATGGCTGTCACATGATACAGGAAGAGTGCAAATAGACATAACTTTGAAATTTGTCAGATAAAAAAAATCTACTTCTCATTTGTATTTCAGACTAAGTGTAATTGCATTGTCTTTCGGTTTTAAAATGATGATGGTCCACAGTCCTCCATAACATATGGGATATATTTCCTGCCACTAGGATGAGGTCAAGAACTCACATCAGAGCTTAAAATCCCTCCCACCTCCCATCTCTCTCTTAATTGTTTCTTGTCCTTGTATGAGTTGGTTGAGAATAGAGGTTGTTCAAGCTACTTGCTTATGGATTACCCTTTTATGTGCACAGCATTTCCCTAATGGGACTTAAGCCATAACTTCCCTCATGCATCATGGGGACTCATCCCTAGCTTCCCCCTGAGGAACTTAGATATTTCCTACTGCAATCCTCTGCGGTACTCAATACTGGCACTGGATGGGATTTCTACTGGATACTGCTCTATGACATAGATTGACATATCTGGTAAGCCAGTGGAGGAGTGTGTGTGCTGCTTTACACAGCACAAACAAATCCCAGAGACTATTTGTAGGTACTTTGACCCAGGTACAGCATAGCCAGGGGACTTAACCTGCTCATGACCTCCTTTTCAGGTTCTACCTATTCTATCATGCTCAGGGACGTAGTCTGGGAAACCTGTCACCCTTTTCACCCCCTTGCATGTCTGGGGATACTTTTGGGGGCACTTTTTATAATTAGGTGTATGGCCCTTTAAAAAAAATGTCATCTGTTTAGTGCAGTGAGCGGTTCAGTAGAGGAGGCTCTGGTTAGGCAGGGGAACAGTTTTTTAAAAAAATTTAGCTAGGAGATTTTTTTATGCTTAGTGCACTCATTTTTATTAAAAGATTAAAAAGTGATATTTTTTGCTTCCTAAACTAACATTTTTTCTCTCTGAGATAGCTCCGCCCACTTACTTTTCCCAGGCTTTTTATCCTCAGTATAGTCTCTACAGCTAGAAATAATTGTTCTTGTAGTATAGGCTGAATCCATATTTAATATCAGTGACTGCCAGTCCCAGGAAGGGTGTAAGTACCCATACAGGAGCTGTCAGGGGGTACTTAAGGGCTAATAATGGTTGTAGTGGTTAATACACTGAGAGATAATTGAGGTGTCTGAGGGAGTGTAAACTTGGTGTAGAATGCTCTCTGTCAGGTATTGTCTGTGCTAATACTTATATACAGTGTCATTGCATACTTTATTATAAGTGAAAACTGGAACAAAATGTCTCTGTCCCCACTGATATCTCTATAAGAGGAGTCAGTTTCTGAAAACTTCCTCTGTCTACATATACATTTTTATTTTGCAAATATTTTCCAGTATGCCGGGTCATTCAACTCTATGAGAATTATATCCCTCAAATTTTGCATATATATCAGCCGCAACCATCCAGTGTCCATGGGAAATTTGCCCTGTACTACTCTTTTTACACCTGAAGCTAAAAATAACAAGTACAAAATAGTGAGTTTGTTTAGCGGCTGTCCCCAAGCTGAGTAAGCATAAGCGTAACTCTGTGGGGATTTACCTTCGTCTCCTGAGGTAAGTGTGCATACTATTTCTTGTGCTGATAACCTAAAGGTTCAGATTTAATAACATCCACTAGGCAGGTTTTTTTGCAAGGACCTATAGGCAGCATGTGCAATTATATTTGGTATTGAACATAATGACATATGGTTCCATTATCATTTATTATAACTACAGTATCTGCGCTATTAGTATTTATTTATAAGTCAATTAAGAATTGTTCTCCCATCATTGCCAGGGGATGTAAACATATAGTTCTTTTTAAGTCAGTCTGCATTATATATAATGTTGTACATTTTATGCACTTTGGAATATTATGTGCAGTAATGTACCTCATGCAGGTTCTGTACACTATTATGATATAAAAAATCACTAAAAGCTTATTATGTTCATTGCATGTTTAGCAGCACAAATATGAATTTTTACATAGGCACAACTTCTGTCCCTATAGATATGCAAGACATTTCATGTCCTATGCTATTAGTGTACACAATTCTATAGTACATGCCCCTATAAGTATATACCTTTCATGCATTGTACTTTGCATGTTCATTTCCAAATTCATTCCTGCAGAATGTATCTATATTTTGATACCACAAGGGAGATCCTTTAGAGATAAGATCTATTGGTATCTGTTTTATACCTATGTAATGTGTAATTTAAAGGGAAAGTCTAGCCCAAAACAAACATTCATTATTCAGACAGGGCATGCAATTTTAAACAATTTTCCAATTTACTTCTATCACCAGTTTTGCTTTGCTCATTTGGTATTCGTAGTTGAAAGCTAAATCTAGGAGGTTCATATGCTAATTTCTAAGCCCTTGAAGGCCGCCTCTAAGCTTAGGGCATTTTGACAGTTTTTCAACATAAGAGGGTGTTAGTTCATGTGTTTCATAGATAACACTGTGCCCACGCATGTGGAGTTCCTAGGAGCCAGCACTGATTGGCTAAAATACAAGTCTGTCAAAAGAACTAAAATAAGGGGCAGTTTGCAGAGGCTTAGATACAAGATAATCACCGAGGTAAAATTAGTGTATTAATATAACTGTGTTGGTTATGCAAAACTAGGGAATGGGTAATAAAGGGATTATCTATCTTTTAAAACAATAATTATTCAGGTGTAGACTGTCCCTTTAAATGCACAAAGGTTCTTTCATGCAGATACTAAACATTGGCCATAAATATTTTCACTAACAGTAAAGATCCTTTGGAGATAAGATCTATATGTATCTCTTTTATTGTGTTTTATAAGTATGCTCATATTTTTGGTTCAGCATCCTGGATAGCGCTTGCTGATTGGTGGCTACATTTAACCACCAATCAGCAAGCGGTACCCAGGTGCTAAACCTAAAATGGTCCGTTCCTAAACTTTCATTCCTGCTTTTCAAATAAAGATACCAAGAGAACAAATAAAAAATTGATAATAGGAGTAAATTAGAAAGTTGCTTAAAATGGCATGCTCTATTTCGGTTTAGTGTCCCTTTAATAAAGTGGAAGCTGAAAGCATTTTACACAAAAAAGTAATATCAAAACAAGTGGTCACAATCTTAAAGGGGCATTCCAGCTAAAATTGGAATAAATACGGGTGCATCTCACTTTTGTGTAGAAACATTTTTGCAATATACATATATTAGCAAAAACGAGTAAGTATGCACTATGCACCAGCATTTTACTCACAGCACTTGCTCAGAGAGCATCATTTTGTAACGACTCAATTTATTAACTGTTGACATGATAAAAGCCCAACTTGCGCTCTGACCAGCAGCAGTATTTAATTGCTGGTGCACCGAGAATATCTCGCTATGCGTCACATGCAGAGAAAAATTTTAACACTAAAACAGTGATAACTGTTAAAAGAAGCATTTTTGCTATTATATGTATATTGTAAATATGTTTCTATTCAACAATGTAATTCTTCTATGTGCATTTTAATTTTGACCGGAATGTCCCTTTAAGTTAGAGGGTAGTAGATTCAGGAGGAATGTATGGAACCAGTTTTTTTTTACAGAAAGGGTGGTGGATTCATGGAATAAACTTCCAACAGAGGTGGTAAATATAAGGATTATAAAATAATAAAAAAATGCCTGAGACATGCAGAAGGCTATCATAAGAAATAAGTAATATGTAATATGGTTAGACTTGATGGGCCTTTGTGGTTCTTATCTACAATCAAATTCTATGATTCTATGATAATCTAGATCAGTGAGGGACTACTTCTTAATGCTTGGGGGCCGTAGATCAATATTTAAGAATCCTTAAAGGCCACATATTAATTTATGTATATTAAACACACAAGTAATATATTTCCTAAAAAAGTCTAGTGCCACAAGACCAGATTTAGATAATGTTGCAGGGTACCCTCTATATGCTGATATCCTCTTACACAGGCTTCATTCAAGTTTTTCCACCAACCAGAAGTCCCCAAAGCATATTTTCTTTCATTTAGATTTTTTTTCTGTTACCACAAAAAACATAGCACAGATTCTCAGTTCTCCATTTTTCCCTTTTGCAGCAAAAGTGAAAAATGGAGAACTGAGAATCTGTGCTATGTAGGACATCCCTGATATAGATCACACCATAACCATATTTTAACCATAAATAAATCCAAAAGTTAAAGGAACATTCCGGTCAAATTTGAAATGCACATAGATCAAATAAATTGTTGAATAGCAAAAATGCGTCTTAAAGTTCTTGCTGTTTTAGTGTTTACATTTTTCTCTGCACGTGCACGTGCACGTAAAGTATAACTTGATATTCTCAGTGTTCTAGAATTTTAAAATTGCTGCTGCTCAGAGCGCAAGTGGGGCTTCTATTATATCAGCAATTAACACATTGGTGCCGATTTAACAAGCTCCGAATTGAGCTTGATGCCCCTGTTTCCGCGCGAGCCTTCAGGCTCGCCAAAAACAGCAGTTATGAAGCAGCAGTCTGACTCTTTAGACTGGTCCGCCTGCTCTGAGGCTGCGGACATCGATCCACCGGATCCTATACGATCGGGCTGATTGACACCCCCTGCTAGCGGATGATTGGCCGCGAATCTGCAGGGGACGGCATTGCACATGCAGTTCACAAGAACTGCTTGTGCAATGATAAAGTCAGACAGCATCTTGAAGTCTTGATAAATGCAGACATCACCTTGAAGTGTTTTGTCCCTCTAAGGCTTCCGTAGAGACTGACCTTAGCTACCCTCCGGCGAAATAGCGATCTGGATGAATACTCCGTTTCTGCCCTATCGCCATATTGGATTGCCATATTGCAGTGTATGCTGGTAGTGTTGGGAGTCGTTTGCCACAGAGGGGAGAACCATACATCTCTTCACCGTGTATGGTGTAAGTAAAAGTGAATATCTTTGATTGGTGTCTTTTCTGCCGTTTGATCCGGTCCCTTATTTCATTTCAGCCTCACTTCGTGACAAAACGTCTGGCTTGACGTTTGAATTCATTCACACATTCGTCTGGAAACCACCTGTTCTTTCTCTTTATTGTTTTTATTGCTAGTACCATTTCTATTGTTACATTGTAATTATTTTTGCAACATATTGTTGCGAGTTGTTTCATATTTGTATGCTACACTTTATATTTGCGCCTGATCAACGCATGTGGAGTTCAGTATACTTGTTCCTTTTGTTTTAATTTTTTATATATTTGTATTAAATTTATGCAGATTTTTCACATAATCCTATCTTGTTTATTCAATTTTTATTTTTTATTTAGCATTTTTTAGGCTCCACTTTAATTTAATTTATTTTTTGAATGTCTACTATTTCGTAGGTTCACATATACACACATATTTAGTTTCACTTATATAAAGTATTTTTATACACTATTGTCACCTATTTTAAGCTTTCACTAGTGCTTATGATTTGAAGATTTTTTCTGTTTTTTTTTATATCCAGTTTTTTTCTGATTTACTAAATGCAGACAGTGTATGCTGTCGGTATTTATCGATGGCTCTCTAAGCAAGTGTTCTGTTTAAAACGCTGGTGCACGGTGCATACTAGAATACTCTCTTGAAACAGTTATAGCTTTTACTAGAAGCATTTTTGTTGATACTTGTATATTGCAAAAAGCTTACTATTCAAAAGTGAAATGCACCCATGCCCATTCCAATTTTGGCTGGTATTTCCCTTTAAGTTTCATCTCACACTATAATGCTTTAATAAACATGTCCTCTTACCCATATGTTGCTACAAAAAATAAGGGCTTGATTACAAATGGAGCCCTAAATTATCACATGCCCCCGCAAACAGGCGTGCGATAATTAACCAGCCATTATAAGTGGCTGGTTATCACTACCACAAGCTCACTGTAACAATTAGCACTCAGAAAAAAATCCGTTACCATTTGTTTCAAGCTGAAATACATTATCAATACAAAGCTAATGAACAATAGCTGAGATTTCACGGTTTATTCCTCGGTTATCTTACATTAATACAAAGAGTGTTTTGATTTAAAAGGACAAGTCATACCATCTGGAATCAAGCCACTTTTTATTTTAATACGGTTTTCTAATTGCTTCAGTGAAATGCGATTATCTCTCTGTCTTGAAGTGGAAAAGTTAATTTTCACTGCAAAGATTAAATATGTTTTATCATTTCCTTTTTAAAATAGAAAATGCTGTGTAACATCCTTATCACCACACACACAATGCAGTCTTATAATCACGGGTCAACGTTAACACATCAAAAGATAATGTGCAAAATGTTACTATAGTCTTCATTCATTTATATTATTTGGAGTTTTAAAATAGTTTTGACAAATCACAGTACATCTATTTGGCTATGGTTTTAGAGATTGTAATAAAAAGTAGGTATGCAACAATATCAGTGCTTATATCTAAAGATATAAAATATCCAAAACAAAACCATATATATTGTGAATATAACACATTGGGCTCACATGTGAGCCTGCTTCCCGAAATGTAAGAAATGTCATTAGACTGCTGCTGCTGCTTACACCTCCCACCTCAGAGGTGACGAAGAGAAATCACCCCGAACTTGCTCCCTCTGGGTGATTGACAGACCCTTTTCATTGGTGTTTGTAATGATGCATACCGGCCAGTGGACAAACAGATCCGCTACCCGAATGCAGTGAAGGCATGCAACGCCAGTTAATACATGGGGCCCATTAACTCTGTGCTCAAACAGATTACAATTTTTTTTAAATTATCTTTATTTTGGATAAAGTATGAGCTACTGATTTGAACAGCCAATAGGATTTCAGTAGCTCTCATCCAATTGGCTGATTTGAATTTGAAGAATTTAATCAGCCAATGGGAATGCAAGGTACCCCATTTTAAAAACGGGTACCTTGCATTAAACTTCAGTGTACGGCGGTGATCGTATGAAGATGACGCTCCGCACAGGATGTCTTCGCTGTCCAGGATAGCTCCACTCCCTGCTGCAGGGATGAAGATAGAAGATGTCCCCGAGATGGATAAAGGTGCCGCCGCCTGGATGAAGACTTCTCGTCGCCTGGATGAAGATGGATGTCCGGACTTCAGAAACCGTGAGTAGAATTTATGGGGTTAGTGTTAGTTTTTTTAAAAAAAAATTTGGGTGGGGTTTGTTTTTAGATTAGGACTTTGTTATTTTAATGAGCACAAAAGAGCTGAATGCCCTTTTAAGGGCAATGTCCATACAAATTAGTTTTTTTATTTTGGATAATTTGGTTTATTTTTTTCTGTAATTGTAGATTTTTTTTAATATTTTTTTGTAATTTTAGATTTAAGTGTTGTAATTTAATCTTAGGTTTAATTTTTAAATTAATGTTAGTTTTTTTATTTTAATTGTAATTTAGGATTTTATATTTTATTTGTAATTTAGGATTATATAATTTATGTAATGGGGTAAATTTAGGGGTTGTTAGGTTAGGAGGCTTAGTGATTAGTTATTTGCGTTGTGGGGGCATGGCAAATTAGAGGTTAATAGTTTAAATAGCTAGATTGCGTTGTGGGGGCATGGTGGATTAGGAGTTAATAGTTTAAATAGCTTGATTGCATTGTGTGAAAATGGCGGATTAGGGGTTAATACATTTATTATAAATTGCGATGTGGGGGGGATGGCGGATAAAGGGGTTTTGACGTGTTGGGTTAGATTTCAATTAAGCACCTTTTTCCTATTTTACACCTAGTTGAGCTGGGTGTAATTTTTGTTAATGTATCGGCAGCCTCCTACAGTGTATTAACGGTTTGCGTGGGCATTGGAAACCTGGTATAATTTAAAGATTAGCGGCTTCTGATACTTTGTTTGGGACACGATAATGTTTTCGGCAGCCGGAGTCCGGTTGCCGAAATTGAGTTATAACGGGCTGTTGGAAGCAGTCGGTGAACGATTTTGCTTTCGACAGCTTATTTAACGGTTTGTGAGCACACGCAAACCGAATTACGACTCAATTGAAATGAGCTATTGGATGGCAAGCAATTTAAAATTAAGGGGCATATTAACTGTAAAAGCAGTGGAGTAGTTTATTTGGTTACATGTACATGGCCCAAATTCTATATTGGAAAAACCTACAGGGAAATCCATGAGAGAATCAAAGAACATAAGAGAGACATAACAAAGAAAAGGATTAAAAGTAGTGGAGTAGATAGACATTTTATGTCATAATAGTGAAGATAAGGAATTAAGATGGATGGGTTTGAAACTAATTGACTTAGACTAGAGAGGGCGATATTGATAAATTGTTATTGAAAGCTGAGTGTAAATGGATATACAATCTAAATTTCTTACAGCCAGTAGGTTTGAACGAAGAAATCAATTATGCCCCATTTTTAACATAATGAAGTTAGAGTTTTGGATTTTCAGACATGTTACTAATATGCGATCTAAAACCAAGAATATATCATTAGTGAAATGATTAATAAGTAATAATCACTGTGAATTAATTAATCATTTCTTCAGACCCTAATAAAAGGGACACTGAACCCAATTTTTTTATTTTGTGATTCAGATAGAACATTCAATTTTAAGCAACTTTCTAATTTACTCCTATTATCATTTTTTATTCGTTCTTTTGCTATCTTTAATTGAAAAAGAAGGCATCTAAGCTTTTTTCTTAGTTCAGCACTCTGGATAGCACTTTTTTATTGGTGGATGAATGTATCCACCAATCAGCAAGGACAACCCAGGTTGTTCACCAAAAATGGGCCGGCATCTAAACTTACATTCTTGCATTTAAAATAAAGATACCAAAAGAATAAAGAAAATTTGATAATAGGAGTAAATTAGAAAGTTGCTTAAAATGTCATGCTCTATCTAAATCATGAAATAAAAAAATTTGGGTTCAGTGTTCTTTTAATGTATTTCTCCTTGGAGCATATGTATATTAGATAACAATACTATTTCTTACACTATTATGAGCTATTTATTTAAATGCTGAATGAGTATTAAACTTAAGCAGTGAATAACCATAAAAGAATCCTACCCTCTCTGATTTGCAATCCAAATGTTGAGCAGTGATGAATAGAAACACAATGTATATATACACACTATAAATATTTTGAGTGTAATAATATGTAATATGTGAGCAATTCTATTGGACCAATTCACCGTTACCATTTGGAGGATGTATACATTTCTCTGAGCACTGTCAATCAAACATGATTCTTGAGAAAACCCTAATGTAACTAAAAAGGGTGAAACGCGCATAGCGCTATGAAGTCACGCCCCTGTGTTTGAAGGTAGCGTTCTACACATCGAGGAGTTTGTGAGGAGTTTTAGTAAACTGGGTTTACTATACAAGGAATACCTGTTCTTGCACTGAGGACATCACTCTATGCAGCAAGTAGCTTGGTGAGTCAATGCTTGTGGAACCAGCTACGGACAAACAACGTAACCTAATACAATCTGGTGAGTGGATGTACAGAGGGGTAGCTCTGAGAGGACCACGGACTGGCACTTGCTTGGGAGACCGTTCCTAGCCACACAGGTCCGGTGAGCTGTGGGTGACAACCACTTTACCTTTTCCCTGGGATAACATCACTCTAGGAGGATTCATGCTGACCGTTGCTTTGCTATGCTTCCTTGACTCTGTGCTGGATTAGCCGCTTATTTTGCTGCCACTTTGAATCCAAGTTTAATACCGATACGGATGAGGCGTTTTGTTTAAGGGTACCCTGAAGCCTTATAGTTGTGGACCATTAACATTGTGGGAGTATTGATCTCCCTTGGACTACTTCTCCTCACTATCGCCTGTGTTTAGCTTTGCTCACAGTTTATTTTTTGAGTGATGTCTAATGTGTGTATTAATAAATACTTAAACTGCAACATTTGGGCTTCTTTTGTTTCAATGTATGCTGGTTACTATTTTATTTAAAGCCCCTATATAAGCTTGTGCTGGATTAGTTCACCTTTGTAATGTTTTTTCCCCTTTTTCATATATATTTATGTGTTAATATGTGTATATGTACACATATTAACACATACATATATATGTATATAAGAATATACATATATATATTTACTGGGAACACCTCTCCCATGGATCACAATGTGCCGTTGTTTTTCTAACACTTCACACCCGCCAACTTTAGCCCCCAAAAACTGCTTAGTGCAATTTATTTTTTTTAAATGCTACATCACACATTTTCTGGGTAGCAATTGGGGGACATTTAAAAAATTTACCAGAGGTCAATGGCTTGTTATTTGTCCATTTGCGGGCGTGCGATAAATTAGTGATCCACTTGTAATCAAGCCCTATATCAGCATTTCTCAGCTCCAATATTCAAATGTCTATAAACAACCAGATTCCAAGTATTTCCCTACCTGAGTACAGGTGAGTCAGACACAGTAAGCCGCTGACTAGACAGGGTATTGAAATCTGGCTAATAAGGGGTGCTTGAGAGTAGACCGGAGAAATGCTAATTTCTGTGGTAAATTAAATGTTTAGCTTAAAGGGACATAAAACCAATTTTTACTTATATTATTCAGATAGAACATAACATTTTAAACAACTTTCCAATTTACTTCTATTATCATATTTTCTTCATTTTCTTGTTATTCTTTATTGAAAAGCAAAGATGTAAGCTCAGCAGTGTGCAGCACTATATAGCAGCAGTTTTGCAACAATGTTATACATTAGCAAGAGCACTAGACGGCAGCACTATTTCAGACATGTGCTTGTTACCTAACTAGATATCTCTTAAACAAAGAATAACATGAGAACTAAGCAAATTTGATAATAAAACATAATTTATATAAGAACTTACCTGATAAATTAATTTCTTTCATATTGGCAAGAGTCCATGAGCTAGTGACATATGGGATATACAATCCTACCAGGAGGGGCAAAGTTTCCCAAACCTCAAAATGCCTATAAATACACCCCTCACCACACCCACGATTCAGTTTAATGAATAGCCAAGTAGTGGGGTGATAAAGAAAGGAGTAAAAAGCATCAACAAAGGAATTTGGAAATAATTGTGCTTTATACAAAAAAATCATAAACACCATAAAAAAGGGGTGGGCCTCATGGACTCTTGCCATTATGAAAGAAATGAATTTATCAGGTAAGTTCTTACATAAATTATGTTTTCTTTCATGTAATTGGCAAGAGTCCATGAGCTAGTGACGTATGGGATAGCAATACCCAAGATGTGGAACTCCACGCAAGAGTTACTAGAGAGGGAAGGATAAAAATAAAAACAGCCATTTTCCACTGAAAAAATTAATCCACAACCCAAAATATAAGTTTAATCTTATAAATGAAAGGAAAAAACTTAAATCAAAAGCAGAAGAATCAAACTGAAACAGCTGCCTGAAGAACTTTTCTACCAAAAACTGCTTCCGAAGAAGCAAATACAGAAAAACGGTAGAATTTAGTAAATGTATGCAAAGAAGACCAAGTTGCTGCTTTTCAAATCTGATCAACTGAAGCTAAATTCTTAAAAGCCCACGAAGTAGAGACTGATCTTGTAGAATTAACTGTAATTCTCTGAGGCGGGGCTTGACCTTACTCCAAATAAGCTTGATAAATCAAAGCTTTAACCACAAAGCCAAGGAAACAGCAGAAGCCTTCTGACCTTTCCTAGAACCAGAAAATATAACAAATAGTCTAGAAGTCTTCCTGAAATCTTTAGTAGCTTCAACATAATATTTCAAAGCTCTTACCACATCCAAAGAATGTAAGGATCTCTCCAAATAATTCTTAGGATTAGGACACAAGGAAGGAACAACAATTTCTCTATTAATGTTGTTAGAATTCACAACCTTAGGTAAGAATTTAAATGAAGTCCGCAAAACCGCCTTATCCTGATGAAAAATCAGAAAAGGAGATTCACAAGAGAGCAGATAATTCAGAAACTCTTCTAGCAGAAAAGATGGCCAAAAGAAACAACACTTTCCAAGAAAGTAGTTTAATGTCCAAAGAATGCATAGGCTCAAATGGAGAAGCCTGTAAAGCCTTCAAAACTAAATTAAGACTCCAAGGAGGAGAGATTGATTTAATGACAGGCTTGATATGAACCAAAGCATGCACAAAACAATGAATATCAGGAAGTTTAGCAATCTTTCTGTAAAATAAAACAGAAAGAGCAGAGATTTATCCTTTCAAGGAACTTGCAGTCAAACCTTTATCCAAACCATCCTGAAGAAACTGTAAAATTCTAGGAATTATAAAAGAATGCCAAGAGAATTTATGAGCAGAACACCATAAAATGTAAGTCTTCCAAACTCGATTATAAATCTTTCTAGAAACAGATTTACGAGCCTGCAACATAGTATTAATCACTGAGTCAGAGAAACCTCTATGACTAAGCACTAAACATTCAATCTCCATACCTTCAAATTTAATGATTTGAGATCCTGATGGAAAAACGGACCTTGAGATAGAAGTTCTGGCCTTAGTGGAAGTGGCCAAGGTTGGCAACTGGACATCCGAACAAGATCCGCATACCAAAACCTGTGAGGCCATGCTGGAGCTACCAGCAGCACAAACGATTGCTCCGTGATGATCTTGGAGATTACTCTTGGAAGAAGAACTAGAGGCGGGAAAATATAAGCAGGTTGATAACACCAAGTGTCAATGAATCCACTGCTTCCGTCTGAGGATCCCTGGACCTGGAAAGGTACCTGGGAAGTTTTTTGTTCAGATGAGATGCCATCAGAACTATTTCTGGAAGCCCCCACATCTGAACAATTTGAGAAAACACATCTGGGTGGAGAGACCATTCTCCCGGATGTAAAGTCTGACGACTGAGGTAATCCTCTTCCCAATTGTCTATACCTGAGATATGAACCACAGAAATTAGACAGGAGCTGGATTCCGCCCAAACAAGTATCTGAGATAGCTTGAGGACTGTGAGTCCCATCCTGATGATTGACATATGCCACAGTTGTGACATTGTCTGTCTGAAAACAAATGAACGGTTCTCTCTTCAACATAGGCCAAAATTGAAGAGCCCTGAGAATCGCACGGAGTTCCAAAATATTGATTGGTAATCTCGCCTCTTGAGATTTCCAAACTCCTTGTGCTGTCAGAGATCCCCAAACAGCTCCCCAACCGGAAAGACTCGCATCTGTTGTGATCACAGTCCAGGTTGGACGGACGAAAGAGGCCCCTAAAATTATACGATGGTGATCTAACCACCAAGTCAGAGAAAGTCGAACATTGGGATTTAAGGATATTAATTGTGATATCCTTGTATAATCCCTGCACCATTGGTTCAGCATACAAAGCTGGAGTGGTCTCATATGAAAAGGAGCAAAGGGGATCGCATCCGATGCTGCAGTCATGAGACCTAAAACTTCCATGCACATAGCTACTGAAGGGAATGACTGAGACTGAAGGTTCTGACAGGCTGCAACCAATTTCAAACGTCTCTTGTCTATTAGAGACAAAGTCATGGACACTGAATCTATCTGGAAACCTAAAAAAGGTTACCCTTGTCTGAGGAATCAAATAACTTTTTGGTAAATTGATCCTCCAACCATGTTTTTGAAGAAACAACACTAGTTGATTCGTGTGAGATTCTGCAGAACGTAAAGACTGAGCGAGTACCAAGATATCGTCCAAATAAGGAAATACCGCAATACCCCGCTCTCTGATTACAGAGAGTAGGGCACCTAGAACCTTTGAAAAGATTCTTGGAGCTGTCGCTAGGCCAAAAGGAAGAGCAACAAATTGGTAATGCTTGTCTAGAAAAGAGAATCTCAGGAACTGATAGTGATCTGGATGAATCGGAATATGAAGATATACATCCTGTAAGTCTATTGTGGACATATAATGCCCTTGCTGAACAAAAGGCAGAATAGTCCTTATAGTCACCATTTTGAAAGTTGGTACTCTTACATATCGATTCAAAATCTTTAGATCCAAAACTGGTCTGAATGAATTTTCTTTCTTTGGGACAATGAATAGATTTGAATAAAACCCCAGACCCTGTTCCTGAACGGAACTGGCATGATTACCCCTGATAACTCCAGGTATGAAACACACTTCAGAAAAGCCTGAGCCTTTACTGGGTTTACCGGAATGCGTGAGAGAAAAAAATCTTCTCACAGGCCTTACTCTGAATCCTACTTTGTACCCCTGAGAGACAATACTCTGAATCCAATGATTTTGTACCAAATTGATCCAAACATCTTTGAAAATTTTTAATCTGCCCCCTACCAGCTGAGCTGGCATGAGGGCCGCACCTTCATGCGGACTTGGGGGCTGGTTTTGATTTCTTAAATGGCTTGGATTTATTCCAGTTTGAAGAAGGCTTCCAATTGGAAGCAGATTCCTTGGGGGGAGGATTAGGTTTCTGTTCCTTATTTTTGTCAAAAGGAACAAAAATGGTTAAAAGCTTTAGATTTACCCTTAGGTTTTTTATCCTGAGACAAAAAAAACTCCCTTCCTCCCAGTAATAGTTGAAATTATTGAATCCAACTGAGAACCAAATAATTTATTACTTTGGAAAGAAAGAGATAGCAATCTGGACTTAGAAGTCATATCAGCATTCCAAGATTTGAGCCACAAAGCTCTTCTAGCTAAAAATAGGTAAATACATAGATTTAACCTCAATTTTGATAATATCAAAAATGGCATCTTAAATGAAATTATTAGTATGTTGAATCAACTTAACAATGCTAGACAAATCATGATCCGATACTTGTTGCGCTAAAGTATCCAACCAAAAAGTTGAAGCAGCCGCAACATCAGTCAAAGAAAATGCAGGCCTAAGAAGATGACCTGAATATAAATAAGTTTTCTTTAGATAAGATTCAAGTTTCCTATCTAAAGGATCTTTAAAAGAAGTAATTTCTTCCGTAGGAATATTAGTATGTTTAGCAAGAGTAGAGATAGCCCCATCAACTTTGGGGATCTTTTCCCAAAACTCCAATCTAACTTCTGGCAAAGGATACAATTTTTTAAACCTTGAAGAAGGAATAAAAGAAGTACCAGGCTTATTCCATTCCTTTGAAATCATATCAGAAATAGCATCAGGAACTGGAAAATCCTCTGGAATAACCACAGGACGTTTATAAACAGAATTTAAACGTTTACTAGTTTTAATATCAAGAGGACTAGTTTCCTCCATATCCAATGTAATCAACACTTCTGTTAACAAAGAACAAATATACTCCAATTTAAATAAATAATAGGATTTATCAGTGTCAATATCTGAGGCAGGATCTTCTGAATCAGATAGATCCTCATCAGAGAAGGATAATTCAGTATGTTGCTGGTCATTTGAAATTTCATCAATCTTATGAGAAGTTTTAAAAGACCTTTTACATTTATTAGAAGGCGGAATGGCAGACAAAGCCTTCTGAATAGAATCAGAAATAAACTATTTTACATTTACAGGTATATATTGTGCATTAGATGTTGAAGGAGCAGCAACAGGTAATTAACTACTACTGATGGATACATTTTCTGCATGTAAAAGTTTATCACAACAACTATTACAAACCACAGCTGGAGGTATAATCTCCACAAGTTTATAACAAATGCACTTAGCTTTGGTAGAACTGTTATCAGGCAGCAGGGATCCTACAGTGAATTCTGAGACAGGATCAGATTGAGACATCTTGCAAATGTAAGAGAAAAAAACAACATATAAAGCAAAATTATCAATTTCCTTATATGGCAGTTTCAGGAATGTGAAGAGATGCAAACAGAATAGCCCTCTGACATAGAAAAAGGCAAGAGGCAAATAGGAATGGGGTCTAAAATAATGAAAATATTTGGCGCCAAGTATGATGCACAAGTATGATGCTAAAAACGTCCGGGTACGACACACTCGCGTCATAGATTAGGCAACTTGTGAAAGGACCCAGCATCAACTATGATGCCGAAAATTATGAATTTGCGTCAACGAACATAACTTCACGCCAAAAAAATCTTGTGCCAAGAATGACGCAATAAACATTAGCAATTTGCGCCCTCGCAAGCCTAATTCTGCCCGCGAATTTTAAAAATGACAGTCAATTGAAAAAAGACTACACCCCAGGTAAGAAATACATTTCTAAAAAATGCATTTCCCAGATATGAAACTGACAGTCTGCAAAAGGAAATATACTGAAACCTGAATCATGGCAAATATAAGTACAAAACATATATTTAAAACTTTATATAAATACATAAAGTGCCAAACCATAGCTGAGAGTAAATTAAGTAATGAAAACATACTTACCTGAAGACACCCATCCACATATAGCAGATAGTCAAACCAGTACTGAAACAGTTATCAGTAGAGGTAATGGAATATGAGAGTATATCGTCGATCTGAAAAGGGAGGTAGGAGATGAATCTCTACGACCGATAACAGAGAACCTATGAAATAGATCCCCGTGAGGAAAACCATTGCATTTAATAGGTGATACTCCCTTCACATCCCTCTGACATTCACTGTACTCTGAGAGGAAACAGGCTTCAAAAAAGCTGAGAAGCGCATATCAACGTAGAACTCTTAGAACAAACTTACTTCACCACCTCCATAGGAGGCAAAGTTTGTAAAACTGAATTGTGGGTGTGGTGAGGGGTGTATTTATAGGCATTTTGAGGTTTGGGAAACTTTGCCCCTGGTAGGATTGTATATCCCATACATCACTAGCTCATGGACTCTTGCCAATTACATGAAAGAAAAGTAAATTTAAATCTTTTTTTAAAACTGTATTCTTTATCTGAATCATGAAAGAAAACATTTCTGTTTCATACTTTAACTTTATGAGAGCAGAAAATAATATCAAGCTACCACTTACCAAAGCTCCAAGTACTCCCAGAGGTTTATATTCCACAGGTTGAGAAACAAGACACTAGACCTCAAGAAAAATGTATTACTGCTTCATTAGTAACAGTTATAGCAAGTAATATACAATAACTTTAAATCTCCAGGCAATATTTCCCCTAATGGATCTAAGTGTGAAAGAGTATTTCTCACTCCATCTTTTGTTTAATTTCTGAGGAATGGTCTAAACCTGGTAGCATGCAGAGGCTTCACTAGGTAGGTGCAGGCCACACCCGGGTGACACCACTGGGCAAGAACTTACTCTACTCGAGGAATCCTCCCCCTTCGACAATGTCACCTCACCCGCGGGCTTCCTTGAGGTGCTGCCACTACATCAGGGCACTGCATAATTGGCAACAGCACTACCACAGATGCCCCCTGGCTGCCCAGTAACACTGGCAAAATGAACGCCGGTATAGGTGCTGTCAGCTATGGGGCACCTGCAGGGGGTGCATTACAGCACCTTCCTGGATCACAAGACTCTAGCATCATAGAATCCTTCCTCCACATGCTGTATGGAAGGTGAAGAGGGTCAGCATACAGATGGGAGGTTAGAACTCTAACAGAGACTGAGAGATGGGAAGAGTGAACTTGTCACCTAATTGCTGTGATAAATCTACATCTGCCTTATACATTACAAGTTGACATTTCTGAGTGCCATTTTTAAGATTGTATGGACAGGATAATAGAATCTTTAAAAAAAATAATCATGCTTTTATAAGCCAGCATTTGCAGGAATTTATTAGTTTTTATGAAAACATCTAATATGAGCATATTATTTAAAGCCCTAGTTGATTTTCTTCTTAACATAAGAGCAATAGCTTAGGGTTGGTGAACTGATCATTTTCGTCAGGCGTCAGCATATATATATAAACTGTCTAAGCCTCTCATTAGGTTCTCGACCCGCTCTGCAGAAGTGCACAGCAGTGGTTTACCATTTTCTGATATAGAATTTTAGTCAACGTTATCTTATCTGATATAGTTTAGGCTCTCATAGAATGGTATGGTCTAGCTATCTATCTGTCTGTCTTTCTATCTATCGTCTATATTGGCAAGTTTAGATTTTTAAATGTACCAGTAGTCTATGTTTTATGTAGACCATACCCCCATGCTATATGCTCCGTTCCTTAATTTACATTTACAGACAAAAGTAGCTTGATGAGAGGGCCAAGAGTGTCCTCATACGTCTGTGTAAAAGTACTATGTTCTATAATTTAAAAAAGGTTCACTTAGATAAGGGTACTAGTGGTGACATAATGTATTTGCATCATTATTGTTCTATATACATTTTGTAATATTTATCTTTTGTCTATTCTGAACATCAATAAAAAATAAAAAATCTGATGAATTGGATCAACTTTGAATTTGAAAACCATATGCATAAGTATATTTATATTGTTGATATAAAGTTGTTGTAGGTTCTTACAAATCATGTTTTATACTCATGTACTTCATACAAATAATCCACACCCATTGGATACCATCCAAGAGTATTTTAGAATCTTCCTAGTTCAGTTTCTAAATGTCCCTATCATTTTTTTACTTGCTCAATAAAATGTTCTAATTTTACTCCTTGTGTCATTTCTATTTTAGTAGAACTTTTTCTGGAATACCTTCATATGATTTCAGAAAACTGGACACATTTATGGATCTTCTTATGCAAAATGGTTTGGTACCAGGTAAGAACCTCTTTATGACCCATAAATCCCCATCTTCAGACCATATTTAATGTTTAATACACCAAATGTATATTATTTCTGTTGTTTTCATCTTTTGAGTCACCTGTTCCTTTGCCAAGTTTTTATAGTATGCCCTTTGTCTGTGTCTTGAAAGGTGCAATAACAGTCTAAAATTCAGACTGAACTAATCAGAAAGGATTCTCTTAAAGAAATTCAGACTAGAGTATTATTGATCATGAGTTGGCTTAGACAAGATAGCAAAAATTTAAAGTGTTTCATTGTATTCACTTCACAATCTATTGTTGCCTTTGGCTTTTATTTCTGCACTATTGCAGTTCATTAGAAGAACCATAATTTACATTTGTAAAAGCAGCTGAGTGACGTATATGCTATTTCTGGGTCATCTGCAAATTGTGGATTTTGATTGGGCAAAAGAATGAATATGCGTGCATTAGTGGCATTTTCAAACACTTTATTTTGTCCTTTTCTTTGTAGAGTACAGCAGAGGGTGCTCCTCAGGTAAGTAACTCAGGCACTCACATAGTCTGCAGACTATTAGTTGTTACATTTTTCAAATATGCTTTTATGTGTTATATGCCTCTTTCAGGGTTATGTGCTGTTTTTAGGGTTTCACCCTGCTTTGTTTGCTTTTTGCTGCTGGCTGCCATTTTACTTACCTCTCTCACTGAATCTGATGCAGAGTGTGTAACGCTGCTCACTCATCTGGGCACCCTCTTATGGCCAAACTGGTGAACATCATCAGTTTGAGACAGGTTGCAGTCCCAGGATTATTATGTCACACTTATTATTTAAAGGGCCTCTGTTCAGTATGCTTTGCCCTTGCGTTGTCTCAGACTTGTTTGTTAGTTCCTGTGTTCTAGTTCCTGTGTATTACCTGACTAGTCTGACGTCCCTTCTGGTTCCTGATTTCTGGCTTGTTCCTGCTGTTTTCCTTGTTCCTGATCCCGGGTTGTCTGACTACTCGCTTTGGCTCCTGACTCGGCTCGTCTGACTACCAGCTCTGGCTTTGATTCCTGGCTTGTCATTTGGCTTGTGAACTTTTTATTATTTTTTGTTATTAATAAAGGTGTGATTATTTTTACACTTCACGTCTCAGTCTGATTCCTGGTACCCTGACAGCTGTTCACTAATTCCTCAGATTTGCCTTTCACAACAAACGTTACCAATTTGTTGACCTTCCATTTGATTTGGCTACCGCTCCTATATTATTCACAAAAGCATTGGGAGCCTTGTAAGAGGGGATAAGAGAACAAGGTATTTCTGTAGCCCCATACCTGGAAGATATTTGACTCAAGCTCTTTCTCTGCCATTGGCAATCTCTCACACCAAAAGGCTTTTAGCTTTCCTCTGCAGCCATGGTTGGAAAATAAAAGTTCCAAAGAGTTCTTTATCTTTATCCCACAACAGTTTTCGATTCTTGGGAGTAATTTTGACTCAATTTTGACTCAATTTCCATGTGTCTTTGATTTACAGAACAGCATAGGCTCAAGTTGCAGAAGGCCTGTTCCACTCTCCAGGTGACCTCTTCCGTCAGTAGCTCAATGTGTGGAAGTAATAATCTGATAGTGGTGGTTTTGGATGTCAGGTACTTACCTGGTCCTGGTCCCACTCCTGGCGAGTGCTAAAGTCGTATTCCCCAGTCTCAGTGTCCCATGTGGAGGGAGGCTGAGACTCAGTTTCTGCACTGACTGCTGCGCCCCTTAAAATTTAAAGGGCCATGTCCTAATTACCAGAACTCCCACCTATAAGTCTCAGGTGTGGGAGTTCTTATAAAAGCTCACTCAGCCCATCACTGGGCTAAGTATTGCCTTACCTACTTTGTTCCTAGAGTGTGTATGCTCACCTTGTTCCAGAGACCAAGCATACTTACCTGTTACCTGTGTATGTTCACCTTCCAGAGACCAAGCATACTCATCTTGCAACTGCGTATGCTCACCTGGTTCCTGAAAGCCAAACAAACTTACTTCATTCCTGTGTATGTTAAACTGTATGCTGGGTATCCTGTGCCTGCTGAGAATCTTGTGTCTGCTATACCAGTGACAGCTTTCCTCGAACCAGCTGTGTCTACTGTACCTATCTGGTATCCAGTGACAGTCTCAGCCTCTACTGCACAAAGCATCAGTACCCACTAGACTCTCTTACTGCAACCTACTTAAGTATTAAGAGCTTTGTATGGGATGTTTGTGTTCTGCTTTGGGCCTATAATCAAACTTGCTGTTTCTGTGATCTTCAATTTAAACTACCAACTGTTTTTTTGCTTATCATTCAGTAAAAGTTTTAGAAGATTTTTGTTGTTCAGTATATCTGTTCCTGCATTTTGAATTACACACACCCTAACCCCCTCAGATTGGACATGGTACCTTTTGCTTATTTTTCTTTATGCCCTCTACAACTTTGCATGTTGAGGCAGTGGACTGTGGATTACAATTGTTTGGCTGAGAGAATTCTTCTAGACTAGAAAAGGTAACAGTCACTTTCTTGGTGGATATACTGTATCACTATTTGAAAACTCTAGGAGCATTGCTCCTTTGCCCATCCTGGATAATTCGAACCAGGAATGCCAGTCTTTCAGGCTGGCTTGAATTTTGGAGAGCACAAGGAGTTTGATCTCAGGAGACAAGGTTACCATTAAACATCTTAGAGCTTCGAGAAATCTTCTGAGCTCTTTATAGCTGCCTCCTCCTGAAAAGAGAATGGTATCTACATTTTTAGTCAGGCAATTAAACAGCAGTGGTGTATATTAATCATCAATACGGGGCTTGAAGTCTGCTAGCAATGAAAGAGGTTGCTCACATTTTAGCCTGGGCATAATGAAAGAGGTAGCTCACATTTTAGCCTGGGCCTCTACATCCGGGAGATTAGTCTCTCAATCAGGAAATCTTCGATCAAATTGTCTCAAAGTGAGGCCTTCCGGAGCTAGACCTCATGGCCTCTCATCTCAATAACAATTTTCCCAGATACTGTGCCAGATCTAGATATCCATGAGTGGAGCATGTAGATACTCTGATAGTCCCTTGGTAATCTTTTCTTCTAGCTTACATTTTGCATCCGTTAGTGCTACTTCCAAGAATAATAGCTTGTCTCAAGCAGTAGTGATCTTCAGTCATTCTAAATGATCCAGTCTGGCCCCACAGGACTTGCCATGCAGATCTAATTCAGATATCCACTGTTCCTCCACTGTCTATGTTACGGCATCAGAATATTTTGTCTCATCTTCTTTTCTTTTACCAAGATATAAAAAAATGTATATTTGATTACGTGGAGTTTTTGAAACACAGAGGTTTTTCTGATGCTGTAGTAGACACCATCAAATATTTATTAAGAAAACAGTGATGCATTTCTGAGCCTAACTAGGGCTGTTTCATCAGGCTGATGAAACAGCCCTAAATAGGTTGAGAAATGCATTGTTGATTTTTAAATAAATATTGGATTTTATCAAACTTGCTTCTGTTGTCAATGGACTCCTTTTGACTTTTGCATTGGTTCTATTTTGGATTCCTGACACCACCTGAGAGAGCACTCAGCTCTGGGAGGTGCATTTATGACATGAGTTTATTCATATCTTTTATCCATTATGCTTTAACCTGCTGTGCTGTGAAATGTGGTGTTGTGTGTTTACCTCAAAAGGAGTGTCTTTCATAAACTGAACCTATTGTCAATTACCTACTTGATCCTGATATACCCGTTTTCAGATAGCTGGACAACTGTGAGGTTCCAGTCTGCATTATAAGCACCCATTAGGTGCTCTACATATGTGAGTTTTATTTTACCTATCTCCTATCCAATGTTGTTGTTTTTTTGTCGACTTTTTTCGTAGAGGATCACCACCTGTTGACAAAGAGCTGCCTAGGCAAGACACAGACTGTGAAGTTTTGAAAACTGCATAATATCAATAGTCTGATTGGATATTTGGTATCAGTTTGAACTGGATTTTATTTTATTATATGAGAGAGTGTCCCCTAGTGGTTTCTATGTACATGTTTTTGTATATATATAACCTGTAATTTTTTAATAGTTTTTTTGGCACTCCTTTAGTATTCCAAGAATCCTTCTGCTTCTGCAGGATGGCCTAGATAAAAGTCTGTCTGTCAGTACATAAAGGGGTAAAATGTAAGCCCTTTCTGTGTTATACCATGGAAAGTTACCCAAGCTTCCAGATGGTAAAGCCTTTGTTCAGGATTTAATCACAATTCGGCCTGTAATCAAACCAATCTCTCCACCTTGGAATCTAAATTTGATTCTGTCTTGCAAGCTCCCCCTTTTCATCACATGCATGATATTGACATTCAGCTTCTTCCGCCAGGTGAGTTTCTGCTCTCTCTTGTGAGTCTCCTTACCTTATTTTTCACCAGGATAAGGCTGTGCTATGGACTTTGTATTGTTTTCTTCCTAAGGTGGAATCTTGTGAAAACATCATTCAGGAGATCACTGTCCTTTTATTATGTCCCAATCCAAAAAATTCTAAAGAGTGACTGTTGCACAATCTAGATGTAGTATGGGCTTTGAAGTTTTATTTGCAAGCTTCAAAGGATTTCAGACAAAGTCCTAACTTATTTGTCCATTTTTCAGGTCCTCACAAAGGTAAAAAATGCTACTGCTATTATTTTAGCTTCTTGGCTAAGACAGTTGATTCGTAAAGCTTACTTGGTGGTGGGAAAGTCTCTCCCTAAACGTATTAGGGCCCATTCCATTAGATCAGTTTCAACTTCCTGGATGTTCAAAAATACGGCTTCTGTCGAACACATTTGCAAGGCTGAAACTTGATTTTCCTTACATACCATTACTAAATGTTATAATTTTTATGTTTTTGCCTCTTTGGCAGAAAAGTTCTTCAGGCCACGCTGCCTGACAAATAGAATTGCCTTAACTTTTTTGTCCCGCGCATATTCTCGTGGAACCCACAGCTTGGTTATTAGATCCCACACCTTAAGGCTTGTGGATTCTCACCACCTTATGAAAGAAAATATAATTTATGTTTACATGATAAATTCCTTTCTTTCATGGTTGGTAGAGTCTACAAGACCTGCCCAGTAGTGTTTCTTTGGCGCAGTTTTGATTTGCACCTCTTTATAGCCTGCTTTTTTCTTTCCTCCTTTTCTGTTATTCTGTTATTCTCCTCTTCTCAGCTATATGTTAGACTGAGCATTGAGCAATTCAAGAAGGTGGGAGGGTTTAAAAGCTCTATTTAGGGTATCTTTGCCTCCTACTAGTTGCCAGGAGTTAAATCCCACATGTGAAGGCTTGTGGACTCTCACCACCAGGAAAGAAAGGAATTTAACAGGTAAAAATACATTATGGTTTAGATTACAAGTGGAGCGTAAAATATAAATTTTGCGAAATCGATATTTGCGCTCCACTTAGTAATACCAGCACATGCAAATGGTATTACAAGTTAGGTGCAATGTGAATTTGGCCTTGCCAAATTTAAATATATATCTATATGAATATATAAATATATATTTGTGTCTATGGGGCCTATTTATCAAAGGTCTGGCGGACCTGATCCGACAGTGCGGATCAGGTCCTCAAGACCTCGCTGAATGCAGAGAGCAATTCGCTGTCCGTATTCAGCATTGCACCAGCAGCTCACAAGAGCTGCTGGTGCAACGCCGCCCCCTGTAGACTCACGGCCAATGGGCCGCCAGCAGGGGGTGTCAATCAACCCGATTGTATATTCGATCTGGTTGATTTCCGGAGATTCCTGTCCGCCTCATCAGAGCAGGCGGACAGGTTTATGGAGCAGCAGTCTTTAGAGCGCTGCTTCATAACTGCCGTTCGGAGCTTGATAAATGGGCCCCTATATGTGCATTTACACATATTCACACATAAATATATATGTATATAAGCATATACATATATAGTTACAGGGAACACACAGTTCCCATAGACCGCAATGTTTATTCTAACAACCCACACCAGCCAACTTTAACCCCAAAAACTGCTGCAAGCAGTTTGTTTTTATTTTTAAAAAGCTACTTTTTTAGTTTTATAAAAACCTAGAATAAGTTTTGGAGCACTAATTACTACCGAGAGCTCACAATAGCAATAACCAGCCAATTGTAATGCCCAGTTATTTATCACGTGCCTGTAAACAGGCAAATTTACCCGTTTAAGGATGCGCAATAAATTAGTGCTTCACTTGTAATCTAGCCCTATCTTTTTTAGGACTTTACTTTAGCAGAAGATATCCTACTGTAACTTTAGTATGCATGTAGACAATTATCTCCCACCTAGGTACATTTTTTTATTGTTCATTAAAGGGTCAGTAAATCCATACACCTAGATTACGAGTTTTGTGTTAGAGGCTGTGCGGTGCTAACGAGCAGTTTATGCTCACCGCTCACTTACAGACAGCGCTGGTATTACGAGTTTTTACAAACCCGGCATTAACCGCAAAAAAGGGAGCGAAGAGCATAATTTTGCTCCACATCTCACCTCAATACCAGTGCTGCTTACTTTAGCAGTGAGCTGTTAAAACGTGCTTGTGCACGATTTCCCCATAGGAATCAACGGGGAGAGCCGGCTGAAAAAAAACCTAACACCTGCAAAAAAGCAGCCGGCTTTAGATAATTTTATTTAATTGTAATTAATTGTATTTAATTTAGGTAATTAATTTAATTGTAGTGTAGTGTTAGGTGTAATTGTAACTTAGGTTAGGTTTTATTTTACAGGCAAGTTTGTATTCATTTTACTAGGTAGAATAGTTATTAAATAGTTATTAACTATTTAATAACTAACTAGTTAAAATAAAGACAACTTTACCTGTAAAATAAAACCTAACCTAAGTTACAATTACACCTAACACTACACTACAATTAAATTAATTACCTAAATTAAATACAATTAATTGCAATTAAATAAAATTATCTAAAGTACAAAAACAAACAAACACTAAATTACAGAAAATAATAAAGAAATTACAAGATTTTTAAACTAATTACACCTAATCTAATCCCCCTAACAAAATAAAAAAGCCCCCCTAAAATAAAAAAAAACCCTACACTAAATTACAAATTACCCTTAAAAGGGCCTTTTGCGGGGCATTGCCCCAAAGTAATCAGCTCTTTTACCTAAAAAAAAAATTACAGTTCCCCCCCCCAACATTAAAACCCACTACCCACACAACCAACCCTACTCTAAAACCCACCCAATACCCCCTTAAAAAAAACTAAGACTAGCCCCTTGAAGATCACCTTACTGGGAGGCGTCTTCACACAACCGGGCAGAAGTGGTCCTCCAGACGGGCAGAAGTCTTCATCCAACCGGGCAGAAGTGGTCCTCCAGACGGGCAGAAGTCTTCACCCAGACGGCATCTTCTATCTTCATCCATCCGGCGCGGAGCGGGTCCATCTTCAAGACATCCGACGCGGAGCATCCTCTTCTTTCCACGGCCGACGACTGAATGAAGGTTCTTTTAAATGACGTCATCCAAGATGACGTCCCTTCAATTCCGATTGGCTGATAGAATTCTATCAGCCAATCGGAATTAAGGTAGAAAAAATCCTATTGGCTGATGCAATCAGCCAATAGGATTGAACTGGCATTCTATTGGCTGATTGGAACAGCCAATAGAATGCCAGCTCAATCCTATTGGCTGATTTGATTTTATGCTACAGCATTGTAGTGTAAAACTCTTAACTACTGACTTTTAAATCCGGTACCAGTCTTGACAGGAGAGGGTGTACCGCTCACTTTTGGCCAGACTCGTAATACCGGCGCTATGCAAGTCCCATTGAAAATATAGGATACCCAATTGACGTAAGTGGATTTGCAGTATTTCTGAGTCTGGCCAAAAAAGTGAGCGGTACACCTGTACCTGCAAGACTCGTAATACCAGCGGGAGTTAAAAAGCAGCGCTGAGACTGGCCAATGCTGCTTTTTAACCCTAATGCACAACTCGTAATCTAGGCCATAGTTTGTTAAAGCTTACGCTATGTTCCTCTCAAACATTACATTCTAACCGCATTGTTTATTTAAAAAAAATATTATTTTTAAGATGTTTTATTAAATATTACTTTTTCCAGTGTAACCGTTGGCCGTCCGTTCTCCAACCCCTCCATGACATCTTTATTGCGGGTGGTATAGACCAAATCTGTACTTCCCACATGCTAATGAGGTTACGCCCAGTTTTCCTCCCACTGAAGCTCGCTCACGCTTCTGTGTCTACAGAGCGGCTTTTTTTTTCTGACATTGTTACAGCGCATGCGTCAATGTTGTATCTATATATCGATATAATATTATTTCTAATCCGACGTTTGCAACGGTAAATCCATACAAATTTTAGAGAGAATATTTTTGTCTGCATGTTTTTTTAAAAAGACAATCAGCTTTGATTTTGAAAAATATTTTTTTGTGAATTCATGTTGTAAATAGTCTATTGATTCTTTAAATACTAACTCTGAAGATTGTCACGCTAATGAAATGAGTGTTCAATTGATGTTCTATAAATTGATTAATTTGGGCAAAATTTGGCGCGTGGTCTATTATATACGATGTTCTAAGCATCGATCGCTTCACGTGAAAGTCGGATTTTGGGCATGCGCAGAACTCAGTATAGAGGAAACTAGAAGTAAATGATGTCATCATGCGCGCATTCACTAATCTTGTACATAGCGCGACAGATATCATTACTATAGGTTGATGTCTAATTCTTCACAATTGAAAAAAAAAGCGGTGGTTCAGTCGGCGGACAGTGAACATACAAGGGGTAAAAGTTTTGCGATCAAATAAATGGTATATAAAAAAAAGTTTATAAAAACTGATGAATAAAACTTATGTTGAATACATGTTGCACATGTAATTTTGATGTTTACATTTTGGAGTTTACTGTTCCTTTAAGACTTGTGTTATTTTATGCAGGTTTTGAACTGATGGGAAGTCCTTCTGGATACTTCACAGATTTTGAAGATAAAAGACAGGTTTTAGAGTGGAAGAATCTTATCTTCTTGATAGCAAAGCGATACATAGGTAAGATCATTTTCTGTTTAGTTATCTGCTTTCTTCATTCTTATGCCACCCCAGTAATAAGGATTTCTGTTAGATAATAGGCTAAAAAACTTCATACACACATAAGTTTATCCCCCAAAAAATATACAACTGTATTACCGTACGTGCAATATAAATGCAAAATTCCAACAGATTTATTTTGTTATAAACTAACAAAATCAAGGACTGCTTAGAAATGGTTAATCTAGAAATATAGGTCAGAAGAGAGAAGGGAGTAGATCATGTGATTTAAATAAAGGTTTATGACTACTATCCCTTTGTAATAAACCTCCTATTACTCTACCCGGCATATATGACTTGTTTACCTAACCATGTTCCTCCCTTCCTGCAATCTGACTTATGTTTTCAATGTTGCACTATACTCACTAAAGACTTAGTGACAATATACTAAATAACAACTTCTCCTTTTTCCTTTTGACACGTTTGACCACTCTTTTCTCTTACAACCCCTTCATTCCATGGGTATATTTGGAATATTCATCTTATCGGTTACATCCTTCCACACTAATCCACATCAAGTGACTACTTCTCCTCTACTCTCACACTGCTTCTTATTGTTTGAGAAACAAAAGATATAGGGGCCTATTTATTAATGTGCGAGCAGACGTGATACAATGTAGCGTATCATGCCCGCCGCACATCGATAAATGCCGACAGCATACGCAGTCGGCATTTATCATTGTACAAGCAGTTCTTGTGAACTGCTTGTGCAATGCCGCCCCCTTCAGGTTCGCAACCAATCGGCCGCTAGCAGGGGGTGTCAATCAGCCCGATCGTATAGGATCGGGCAAATTGATGTCCGTGGCCTCAGGGCAAGCGGACAAGTTATGGAGCAGCGGTCTTTAGACCCCTGCTTCATAGCTGCTTTTTCCTGCGAGCCTGAAGGCTCGCGCAGAAACAGGGACATCAAACTCCATTCGGAGCTTGATAATTTGGACCCATAGTCTTTAAGATTTAGATCATGGGTTGGCAACCTATGTCGCATTTGCCATGTTTTATGCTACGTGATTTCTAATAGCACAATGTATTGTCACTGGTTTTGATGCTACAACTTAGACAACTTCCCACTCATTGTGTCACTTAAAGGGACATTATACACTAGATTTTTCTTTGCATAAATGTTTTGTAGATGATCCATTTATATAGCCCATATACAGTTGTTTTTTTTTGTTTTTTAAATGGATAGTTTTGCTTATTTTTAAATAACATTGCTCTGATTTTCAGACTCCTAACCAAGCCCCAAAGTTTTAGGAGAATACCGACGTATACCTACTCCAGCTTGCTTCTGTTTGTGTAAAGGGTCTTTTCATATGCAAAGGAAGGGGGGAGTGTCTGCTATTTCCCACTTGCAGCGGGTGCTCCAGTAACCTTTTAAACAGAGCTAAACTGGAAGCTTCTAATTAAGTTTTTAAACTGTTTTATACTGGATTTTTATATCAGTATCTGTGCATATTATTCCTTATAGTAGTGTCTATTACATGCAGTTATATGAAAATTGGTGTATACTGTCCCTTGAAAGTTGCATTGTGTTTGTACTGCAGAATGGGTAGGGTTTTGCGCCCTAGTCACTCACAGAAACACCATATTATAGGAATGTATTGCGCTGGGAGGACAGGATGAGGACCTATAGTGATGGTCACTA
This sequence comes from Bombina bombina, assembly GCF_027579735.1. Lineage (NCBI taxonomy): Eukaryota > Metazoa > Chordata > Amphibia > Anura > Bombinatoridae > Bombina > Bombina bombina. Next base: position 905,293,356 of record NC_069500.1, read on the forward strand.
TGTTTTTCTAACAGCAATACAGTCCTGCAAACGTGCTGCTTACAAAGTGAGCTCATATCAGACCACCACCTTTACTGCAGTGACTTTTGCCTCCAGACCTGACTCTAACTCCTCTGGTTACTAAGTAGGCTTAAACACATTCCAACATGCCACATATTGTGGTTTATCTAGCTTGATAGTGTTTATTATTATAGGTTGTACTTAAAAGGACATGAAACCCATTTTTTTTTCTTTCATGATTCAGACAGAGAATACAATTTTAAACAACTTCCTAATTTACTTATATTATCTAATCTGTTTCATTCTCTTGATGTCATTTGCTGAAGGAGCAGCAATGCACTAATGGTTTCTAACTGAACACATGGGTGAGCCAATCACAATCAATATATATCTGCAGCCACCAATCAACAACTAGAACCTAGGTTTTCTGCTGCTCCTGAGCTTGTCTAGATACACCTTTTTTTAGCAAAGGATAACAAGAGAATGAAGCAAAGTAAATAATAGAAGTAAATTGGAAAGTTGTTTAAAATTGTATGCTCTATGTGAATCAAGAAAAAATGTTTTGGGTTTTATGTCCCTTAAAGCTCTAGGCTAAAATATGCCCAGCAGTGCCTTGCACCTCAGATTGGCAGCAAAGAGATTTAACTGCACTTTTGTTACAAAGACTTGGATTCAATAAAATGTATTTTTTTTTTTTTTTAATTTATTTTTTTTAAAACAATTTTATTGAAGTTTCAGAGACAAGTAAAATGCAGGAATTGCCCATTAATAATATTAACAACAAGATATAACACTCAATATTATTACATAGAAGTTATCCATTCAGCTAAAAGCTAGGCACAGAATTGATACGTTAATGTTGGAATTCTCAGTGATATCGATAACACTGCCAATACTAAAAGGCCAACCATAACGAATGGAAACTTATGTCCTGTCAAGTGAGGTGTCAAATAAAGGTTTGGGCTGACTGAGCTAGAACTTCATTTTCTTTTTTAGTCATTGAAACATGAACTCCACTCCTGTTATAGTAAATAAATTCTAATGTCCTATAAAGACTGTCGTCATGTGGAGAATTGGCTTTTGTAATGACCACAGGTGGGTCACAGAGAGTGGATAAGGAAAGGTGTTGCAGTGGGCAAGAGCCACTCGAAATATGGGGAATATGGGGGGGGAGGAGGGCGAGAAAAGGAAGGCGGAGCCAACCCCATTTGAGCTGTATGGTGAACTTACTTAAAGAATTGTATAGGCTATAGGTACAAGCAGGGCAATAACTAAATTAAGGTGTTAAGGGGAGTGCTTTGTTTGGCATGCGTAAAACTAGTCTTCTCATAGCTGATTTCACAATGAAAACTTGTTATGTACAAATATAGGTGGACCTGTCAGGGTCCCTTAACGGAGATGAAGGGGGTGGTAAGGTGAGGGGAGATATATTAAGATAGCTAGCAGCCCTAGAATAGAGCTATGTAATAGGTATTCTGTCAGCATGGTCATATACCCGTAGGAAGTGGCTGTAGTGGTATGAGGGTATAATATGAAACATGTGCTAGTGCTGTAGTCACCTACAATAACTGTCTCCTCTAGAGTTGGTTACCCATGGATTATAAGAGCTTAAGGTAAACAAAACAAACTTCAAAGATATATCTAAATCCTTAATATCAACCAGTATTATCCTTCTAAATGCCCAAAAAACATAAAGTAAGAGGTACATCACGTAAACCTCCCTGACTAGTAACTTTTATGTATCCGGATTGCTATAGCTCACGTAACTTTAGGTGGGTATGACAAAAAGGAGATGTTCTGTTATGTAATTCTAATCATACCAGTTCAGAAACATAGTGCAAAACTAAATGAAAAATACATAAGGGAATGAGCATATACAGGACTCAGACAATGAAATCAAACATTCACAAACTTGGTAAACAAGTGAGTTATCATTATAAAACCCTTGTACAGAGGTATTATTAGGTGGCTGTAAAAACTGGCATATGGTAGTCAGGGTACCCAAATGCAAAATACACTAGTTTCCAGATGAAGTATTTTGAGCATTATATGAAATCCAGTATGAAGACCCAAATGTCCTAAGCTTTTAAAGAAACAGTTCCAAGTATAGACACAAGCTTAAGTCCCTGGGAGTCAGGAGAGGGGTTTGTGCAGATGTGTAAGGAGCCTTTCTAACCTACTCCATTTCTAGTGCATCCTGGGAGCTTTGAAGGACCTCTATGCAATCCCCGCTAGTAGAGTGGATCGTCTGCCAGGGAAAGCCACGCGGGACACTCCGCCTCTGGAACAAAGACGGTTCTGTTCCCCGAGTTCCTCCCTGAACAGCAGAGTTCAATCCTCAGTGTAGAGAGCTCACATAGGGGCCGTCGTATATGCAAGGACTCTGGGAAGCTGTAGAAGGGTGTAGATCATTGTAATCCAATTTGCCCTGGTGACGAGGCAGCTTGTGGTAAAGTAGGTATGCTGAATCGGGTCCATCGCACACACCGCTAGGCTGCATCGGGGGCCAGAGGCGAGTTCCCACTCCTCGATCCAGGTGCCGGTATCTCCTCTCTTCAGAGTCCCCTCCTTAGAGATAAACGTATGTGTGGCTGTGAAGAGCCAGCAAACAGGAGGGTCGTCTTCAGCGAGGCTAAGCGCAATTATGTCTTTCTCAGCTCCCGCCCCGACCGGCCATTCCGAGGCAGGAGCCAGGTGAGTGACGGAGGAGTTGAAATTGGCGTCAAACTGCTGAGGGGATGTGGAAGGGACCTGTCCAGACGAATCTGCCATCTTGTCCTGTCGATATGCACCATCGACCAAGGGGGGGTAAAGTATTGGGATCTTCCTCTGGTATGTCAGGGATTATCTCCGATCTGAGCAATAGGCATTGGGAAAGTATGTTGAGCTGCACATCCATGCGGCATCCCAGCATAGCCAGAGCATCCATAATCATATCGTCCATCCTCATGGTTTAATATGAGATCAGGTCCACACTCGGTGGATTAGCCGTAGAGAAAAGTCTAAACACCAGGCGTTTTTAAATCTGAGGCTTGAGGGCTTCAATGTAAAGATGATTGATTGCTCTCTATTGCAGGAGTTGCTATTTTCTGGCTGCCATTGTCTCCACAGATATCAACGTGTTTTTCTGACAGTTACTCCAGAGTGCGGACTGCTATCTCTGTTCAAAGAGCTTGTATCCTCATAGTTAGGATGTTATTTTAGGGCCATTTAGTAGCTTTTGACAATTTATTAGAGCAGGAGCTCCTAAAACGTGCGTCTACTGGGTTCTATAGTTGGCTCCGCCCCCCAATAAAATGTATTTTTAAAACTAATATCTTGCTACTACTTTGCTGCTCAAAAATTGGCAAATTTATAAAGATTTGTACCCGCGAGATCAGTTCTATTAATATCAATAGAGCTGCTTCTATCTTGCAACTGTTACTCTTCCGCCACATACAAGAACTTCCGCTGTTAAGAATACCAATATCTCAAAAACAGTTTTAGAAGCATACTAAGCAATTGAATAAAATTAGAATAAAAAACACCCTCTATAAAGCAGTCCACTCTAACACAAAAGAAAACCTCAAGAAAAATAAAATAAAACAAAACACTAGACAACCTTATCAGCTTTGACATAGTGAGACAAGACTACAAGACACGCCTACGAGAACACCCACAGCCCCTTTTTCACACCTGTGAGATTGCTGAGACAAATTCCGTTCTATCTAGCAAGACTACTTTAACATAACAAAATAAGCATGCATATATTTAACAATTACACACATTTACAGAACCTCTTTTTTTGCAAAAAGATTGGTGACGTGAGCCTAAATGAATTCTGAACATATGCACGCCTTAACAATGAGCGAGGGTTCTTATCTGATGTGGATGTGTGACTGACAGAGGAGCTACAGTGACAGTGGTCTCATCTGACATCAGATTTGGATATGAGGCTGACAGACTGCAGAGCCAGGGTTGGATTTGAGGGATAGTTTTGGGACAGACATAGAGGCATATTTAAGAAATGTCTTGCGGACCTGATCCGACAGTGTGGTTCAGGTCCGCAAGACATCGCTGAATGCGGAGAGCAATACGCTCTTTGCATTTAACGTTGCACTAGCAGCTCACAAGAGCTGCTGGTGCAATACCGCCCCCTGCAGACTCGCGGCCAATAGGCCGCCAGCAGGGGGTGTCAATCAACCCGATCGTACTCGATCGGGTTGAATTGTTGCGATTCCTGTCCGCCTGCTCAGAGCAGGCGGACAGGTTATGGAGCAGGGGTCTTTGTGGCCGCTGCTTCATAACTGCTGTTTCTGGCGAGTCTGAAGAGCTTGATAGATAGGCCCCAAAGATTTTGCAGTGCCAGCGGTCTGATCATAGGTCTGATTTTGTTTCGGGGCTGACAGGACCCGAGGCCTTATTTGATGTGGGAATGGGGCTGACAATGCAGCTGCAGGGTCAGGGCTGTAATGTGAGCATGGGGCTGAAATAAAAACTGTTGTAAAATATTAAGTCTTATGCAGTTATGTAACTGACAGAGCAGCTGCAGGACCAGAGTTAGAGTTTGAGGGCTAGCAGAGAGTGTGCATGGCCAGGATGGGATATTTGTTCATATTTGGGTATGGAGCTAACCCTTATATAATATTCTAAGGGGACTTGGATGCCAGTAATACAGTAGTACAACTGTGCAGCTCAGCATACAGTTCAACATACACATATGCACAATGCTCGCAAGTGGGGTGCTGATTGGTGTAAATACAGGAAATAGTTATCGAACACCTTGTAAAGGGATATTGAAGTCACATTTCTAATGTATTTTAAAAGCAGCAGCTAAAATATTTTGCATAAACAATTATTGTTACATAGGTGGCTCTAGTGTTAGACCAAATAGACGATTGCCTAAGGCCTCATTCATGATGGGGCCTCGCAGAGGGGCATAGAAAAAATGTGCTTTTTCTTTTTTTCCTGCCCCTGGGATGTTATTTTTTGGTAGTATAGTGGCCCTGACCATTAGCTTTCTTCCGGCACAGCTGGATATTGTAACCCTCAAAGCCTCTTACACAAATGCAAGTTCTCTGGCTGTCAAGTAGAGACTCCTCATCATCTCCTTTCTGTCTGCACCTGTGTGGAGCTGTCAGCTTTAGGATACTCAGGAGGAGGGAACACAGGCAACAATAAACATGTAAAAAGGGAAAGGGGTACTGCATTTTAAGCATGTTAACCCCTGAAACCAGAGGTTATAAGCTGCTATTAATATTTCTTAATTTCTCTCTCTCATCGGTCCCTTCTCTCATACTCTCCCTTCGAATCCACTTCTTTCTTTCTCTTTTCTCTCTTTCTCTCTTCTCCCCCTCCTCTATTGCCCCCCTACTTTGTCTCTCTCTCTCTCTCTCTCTCTCTCTCTCTCTCTCTCTCTCTCCTCTCTTTCTCTTATCCCTCTCACTAACTTCACTTTCTTCCCTCTCCTTTCTCTTACTACTTCCTCTCTCTTCACTTTCTTTTCTCTTTTCAGTCTCTCTCCCCATCCTCTCGCTTCAATCTCCCTCTCCCCTTTCCCCTGCTCTTCCGCCTCTCTCCCCCTACTTTCTCTTCTCTCAACTCTCTCTCTTTCTCCATTTTCTCTTCTTAATCTTTCTCCCCCCTCTCTTATTCTTCCTTTTATTTTTCTTTCCACTTCTCTCCTTCTAGACTCTACTCTGTCTTCTCTTATCGTCCTCTGACTTTTCACTACTACCTCTCCTCTCTCTCTCTCTCTCTCTCTCTCTCTCTCTCTCTCTCCTACAACTATTCTCTTTATTCTATTTCCTTTTTTATCTCTCCTTCACACACACTCTCTTTTCTCTCTCCCACCCTTCTACCTCTCTTTTTAATTATTACTTCTTTCTCTATGTCTGTTTCTCCCTCCACTCTCCCTCTCTTTCAACATGTCAGCATGCTATCTTTCCTCTTTTTTATCTTTTTCTTTCCCTTGCATTATTATTGAGAGCTTTGGTACAAAAAAGAGGAAAAAGTATTGTACACAACTAGGTATACAGTGCAGCACAGTATAGTCCTTGATAGGCAATAAAAATTAAATATAAGAGAAGACTCATCATATTTTAATTTTGACTAAGTCCTCTCCAACTCTAGAGCATCTGTTTAAACTAAAATTAAATATAATGGGAAATACATGTTTAGTTACAAGGGCTGATAAGGGCGGCATATTCACATCGTTTTATTTAGGTAAACAAAAAAATGCAATATTCTGTAAAGGTTTTTGGAAGCCTTTATGGTACTATATAAAGCAATTTTCATGAACATAGATCATTCAAAAATCAATAGTGTTTTATTCATAATGTGTGAAATATATCCTTTGTCTAAAGTAGTTTAACATAGCCGTGCAGTTGTAGTGAAAATAGGAGAAATATGTAATCTATATCCTATACTGCCATCTGCTGACTCTCCAGTAATACAGTTATTACAGATGTTAAAGGAAAATAAAAGTCTGTTTCATTGTTGTAAAAACAAAAGCACTAAGTACTGGGTTTTATTAAAGGACCACTCAATGCAGTAGAACTGAATAATTAACAAGTGCATAATAAAAAGACAATGATTTAACACCTACTCTTTAATTCAAATAAGCATTGGATTTTTGTCTGACAAATTTATTTTTTTCTCCGATTTTCCGGCCCCTTCTATCATGTAACAGACGTCAGCCAATCACAGACTAGTATATGTATACCCTGTGAGCTTTTGCACATGCTTAATAGAATATTATTCCCCAGAAAGTTTGCAAATAAAAAGACTGCAAAATTTGATAAGGGAAGTAAATTGGAAACTGACTTAAAATGCTCTATTTGAATCATACAAGTTTATTTTGACTTGTGTCACTTTAATAGAAATGATTGCAATATGTATCATTCATCATTTTAAAATGAATAACCTCAATAGTAAGCTTATAAAATGTATTTAATGTTTAATGTCTCTTTAATGTTTTGTAAAATTCTGTATATGTTTCCCTTTTGTGCTATTTAGTGTTTAAAACATCAGTATGCACATAAAGTACATAAATTAAGTCATATAAAGAATAAACACACTGTTACTGTACAGACACAGGGAAGAATCACCATATATTTTCTTAAAAAAAGAGTATATCTGTTTTTTTATACTTTCTCCATCTTTTCTAGAAAACACTTTGGAAGTCTGTTATTAGTCATTCATTTGTTATATACTATCAAAGTGAGTGTTTAACAGAATGTATTAACACCTTGTTGCTGCAATTTAATATGAATGGCCAAAACTTACCTCACACTGAAGCCTGCAGTGTGCACTTTAAATTCTCAGGACTCAGAAAACACACAGGAAAAAAAGTGAAAAATAAATACACATATTATAAACATGTTATATCAAAATCTAAAATTGTTTCATGTCCCTTAAATTACAATATGAAAGAAAGTGTAACATACTGTTCTGACTGTGTAATTGCTCAGAAATAAGTAACAAATTCACATGATGTCAGTTCTTTAGGTGATGCCAGTGTAAGACAGAGGGCATTCAAGTAGTCCTCATATTTTATAAGTAGTAAAATACATATATTTGTTTTCTTCCTCTTTTATTGTGAGAAAGGAATAATACATACACATTGTATGACAAGAAATAGAATAAATAGATATGCAGATTACCCGGACAATGTGTTTCTGTAAATTTATATAGTACAATAATCACAAATATCAGCATTTTCCAAACCCCACATTTCAGATACATTATATGAATTACATAATTGTGTGAAATTATAGAAATAGTAAACAAGGTAACAAACATCACTTATAGGAGATATAGCAGAAGTATAAATATAAGAATAACAGATAAAAGACAAGGGGGAAAAAAAACTGAAAACAATCTCGTTCCTCGCTTGCGTATTAATTTCAAGCAAGAGCTTAAAGGGACAGTATACACTCATTTTCATACAACTGCATGTAATAGACACTACTATGAAGAACAAGATGCACAGATACTGATATAAAAATCCAGTATAAAACCGTTTAAAAACTTACTTAGAAGCTCTCAGTTTAGCGCTGTTGAAAAGATAGCTGGAAAGCCCACTGCAAGTGGGAAATAAGACACTCCACCCTCCCCCTTCTTTTGCATATGAAAAGACCCTTTACACAAACAGGAGCAAGCTGGCGTAGGTAGCTGACGGTATTCTCATAAAACTTTGGGGCTTGGTTAGGAGTCTGAAAATCAGAGCAATGTTATTTAAAAATAAGCAAAACTATACATTTAAAAAAAAAAACTAAAACTTTATGGGCTATATAAATAGATCATCTACAAAACATTTATGCAAAGAAAAAATGAGTGTATAATGTCCCTTTTAAATATGTTGGTGTTTAAAACAAAACCAAGGTAAAGAAAACAATATTACTGTTTTTTCAATGACATCATTGCTTATATAAATTACTACAAACACTGACTGTTTTTTTAAGCTGAATTAATAACTTTGCTGCCTATTTACACAACATATAGTAGATTACAATGAAATGTAGGATATACTGGGTAACCATGATGCACAAAGGTCAGAAAGATAAAGAAGGAATAAAGAACACGGTTTCCAATATGGGAAATATTTTGAATTGTCAGCCAAATTGCAGCTCTATGAATATAATAAAAGATGTTAAATGGATAGTCTAGTCAAAATTAAATTTTCATGATTCAGAGAGAGCAGACAATTATAAGCAACTTTCTAATTTACTCCTATTATCAATCGGCTAGATTACGAGTTTTGTCGGTAAGGCTGTGCGTTGCTAACGCTCAGTTTCAGCTCACCGCTCACCTACAAACAACGCTGGTATTAAAGGTTTTTCCAACCCCGGCGTTAGCCTCTAAAAAGTGAATGGAGAGCAAAATTTAGCTCCACATCTCACCTCAATACCAGCACTGCTTACGGTAGCGGTGAGCTGGCTGAACGTGCTTGTGCAAGATTTCCCCATAGGAATCAATATGGCAGAATCGGCTGGAAAAAACCCAAAAACCTGCAAAAAAGCAGCGTTCAGCTCCTAACGCAGCCCCATTGATTCCTATGGGGAAACACTTTTAATGTCTACACCTAACACCCTAACATGAACCCCGAGTCTAAACACCCCTAACCTTACACTTATTAACCCCTAATATGCTGCCCCTGACATCGTCACCACCTGCATTATATTATTAACCCCTAATCTGCCGCTCCGGACACTGCTGACACCTACATTATACTTATGAACCCCTAATCTGATGCCCCCAACATCGCCGACACCTACATTATATTTATTAACCCCTAATCTGCCCCCCCCAATGTCGCCGCAACTATATTACATTTATTAACCCCTAATCTGCCACCGCCAACGTCACCGCCACTATAATAAAGTTATTAACCCCTAAATCTAAGTCTAACCCTTAAATAATAATTTAAATAAAACAAAATAAAATTACTACAATTAAATAAATTATTCCCATTTAAAACTAAATACTTACCTATAAAATAAACCCTAAGATAGCTACAATATAACTAATAGTTACATTGTAGCTATCTTATGATTTATTTTTATTTTACAGGCAACTTTGTATTTATTTTAACTAGGTACAATAGTTATTAAATAGTTATTAACTATTTAATAACTACCTAGCTAAAATAAATACAAATTTACCTGTAAACTAAACCCTAACCTAAGTTACAATTACACCTAACACTACACTATAATTAAATAAATTACCTAAACTAACTACAATGAATTACATTTAAATTAAATAAACTAAAGAATGAAAAAAACACTAAATTACAGAAAATAATAAAATAATTACAATAATTTTAAACTAATTACACCTAATCTAATCCCCCTAATAAAATAAAAAGCCCCCCCAAAATAATAAAAATCCCTACCCTATACTAAATTACAAATAGCCCTTAAAAGGGCTTTTTGCGGGGCATTGCCCCAAAGTATTCAGCTCTTTTACCTGTAAAAATTTTTTACAATACCCCCCCAACGTTAAAACCCACCACCCACACACCCTACCCTACTCTAAAACCCACCCAATCTCCCCTTAATAAAACCTAACACTAACCCCTTGAAGATCACCCTACCTTGAGAGGTCTTCACCCAGCCGGGCACAAGTGGTCCTCCAGAGCGGCAGAAGTCTTCATCTGATCCGGGCAGAAGAGGACCTCCAGACGGCAGAAGTCTTCATCCAGGCGGCATCTTCCATCCAGAGCAGAGCGGGTCCATCTTGAAGACATCCGACGCGGAGCATCCATCCAGACCGACGACAACCCCATGAATGATGGTTCCTTTAAATGATGTCATCCAAGATGGCGTCCCTTGAATTCTGATTGGCTGATAGGATTCTATCAGCCAATCGGAATTAAGGTAGGAAAAATCCTATTGGCTGATGCAATCAGCCAATAGGATTGAGCTTGTATTCTATTGGCTGATTGGAACAGCCAATAGAATGTGAGCTCAATCCTATTGGCTGATTGCATCAGCCAATAGGATTTTTCCTACCTTAATTCCGTTTCACTGATAGAATCCTATCAGCCAATCGGAATTCAAGGGACGCCATCTTGGATGATGTCATTTAAAGGAACCGTCATTCATCGGGTAGTCGTCGCTCTGGATGGATGCTCCACGTCGGATGTCTTCAAGATGGAGCCGCTCCTCGTCGGATGGATGAAGATAGAAGATGCCGCATGGATGAAAACTTCTGCCCGTCTGGAGGTCCTCTTCTGCCCGGATCGGATGAAGACTTCTGCCCCTCTGGAGGACCACTTGTGCCCGGTTGGGTGAAGACGTCTCAAGGTAGGGTGATCTTCAAGGGGGTAGTGTTAGGTTTTATTAAGGGGGGATTGGGTGGGTTTTAGAGTAGAGTTGGGTGTGTGGGTGGTGGGTTTTAATGTTGGGGGGTATTGTTTTTTTTTTACAGGTAAAAGAGCTAATTACTTTGGGGCAATGCCCCGCAAAAGGCCCTTTTAAGGGCTATTTGTAATTTAGTATAGGGTAGGGATTTTTTTATTTTGGGGGGCTTTTTTATTTTATTAGGGGGATTAGATTAGGTGTAATTAGTTTAAAATTCTTGTAATTATTTTATTATTTTTTGTAATTTAGTGGTTTTTTTTGTACTTTAGTTTATTTAATTTAATTGTATTTAATTGTAGTTAGTTTAGGTAATTAATTTAATTATAGTGTAGTGTTAAATGTAATTGTAACTTAGGTTAGGGTTTATTTTACAGGTAAATTTGTACTTATTTTTTCTAGGTAGTTATTAAATAGTTAATAACTATTTAATAACTATTCTACCTAGTTAAAATAAATACAAAGTTGCCTGTAAAATAAAAATAAACCCTAAGCTAGATACAATGTAACTATTAGTTATATTGTAGCTATCTTAGGATTTATTTTATTGGTAAGTATTTAGTTTTAAATAGGAATAATTTATTTAATTGTAGTAATTTTATTTCGTTTTATTTAAATTTTATTTAAGTTAGGGGGGTTAGGGTTAGTGTTAGACTTAGGTTTAGGGGTTAATGCATTTAATATAGTTGTGGCGACGTTGGGGGCGGAAGATTAGGGGTTAACAAATGTAGGTAGGTGTCGGCGATGTTAGAGACGGCAGATTAGGGGTTAATAAAATTAAACTAGTGTTTGCGAGGCGGGATGGTCGCAGTTTAGGGGTTAATATATTTATTGAAGTGGCGGCGATGTCTGGTTGTCAGATTAGGGGTTAAAAACTTTAAGTGTTTGCTATATGGGGGGGGGTTCGGTTTATGGGTTAATAGGTAGTTTATGGGTGTTAGTGTACTTTTTAGCACTTTAGTTAAGAGTTTTATGTTACGGCGTTAGCCCATAAAACTCTTAACTACTGACTTTTAAATGCGGTACGAGTCTTGACAGGAGAGGCTGTACCGCTCACTTTCTCCAAGACTCGTAATACCGGCGTTAGGAAAAGCCCATTGAAAAGATAGGATACGCAATTGACGTAAGGGGATTTGCGGTATGCTCGAGTCACGGAAAAAAAGTGAGCGGTACACCTGTACCTGCCAGACTCGTAATACCAACGGGCGTTAAAAAGCAGCTTTGGGACCTCTCAACGCTGCTTTTTAAGGCTCGTAATCTAGGCGAATGTTTCTTCATTCTCTAGGTACCTTTATTTTTAAAAAGCTGGAATGTAAGCTTAGGAGCCAACCCATTTTTGGTCCAGCACCTGGGTAGCGCTTGCTGATTGGATGGTTACATTTAGACACCAATCAGCAAGCGCAACTCAGGTAAAGAATAAAAAATGGGCCAAGCTTTTTAAAATAAAAATACCAAGAGAACGAAGAAGAAATGATAATAGGAGTAAATTAGAAAGTTGCTTAAAATTGCATGCTCTATCTGATTCATTAAAGTTTAATTTTGACTAGACTATTCCTTTAATGTCATCGGACTACATAACTACCAGTACGTGAGTCGCTCCATTGGTCATCCTGTCACTGATGAAACAAAAGGTTAGTAGATAGTTTCATTGTTGAAATCATAAACAGCAAGGCACATGGCAGTAGTAATACAATACTAGTAGTGTGAGCTTGGATAGGATATGTATTGATTTACAACACGTTTTTTTCCTGTAAAGGCCCAGGGCGATTTTTTTCCCCCTATGTTCCAAGTTGCATGATGTCATTTTCAATGTACTTATAATTTTACAAATATCAACATAAGGATTTATTATCCCCTTCTTTTTTCTGTAACAAAACACTAACCTTTTATGTATTTTACCGTTTGTCTGTGGATGGCACCAAAATGTGCTACAGTACGTATTTACTGACAACATGTTTTGTTTCAGAGACAATAAGCTACTATTTAACACTAAAAGTTTCCATGTAAGAATGAGGGCTACTATTTTAGGCCACACTGACTGTACTCAGACAATTGTAAGTTCTTAGAAGCTGTGAATGCATCTTGATACATTTTTCAAGCCCTGCAATAGATCACATCAACTTGCAGTGAAGTACTGGCAGGTTTTGGCCAGGGGACCAGTTTTTGACAAGTGTCACTGTATAGTGATGATAATGAACATCTATACATTAAAGGGACACTAAAGTCAACATTCAAGTTTCATAGTTCAAATAGAGCATGTCATTTTAAGCAACTTTCTAATTTACTCCTATTATCAATTTTTCTTTGTTCTCTTGGTATCTTTATTTGAAAATGTAGGAATGTAAGCATAGGAGTGGGTCCATTTTTGGTTCAGCACCTGGGTTGCGCTTGCTTATTGGTGGCTAAATGTACCTAGCAATAAGCAGCGGTAGCCAGGTTGTTGAACCAAAAATGGGCCGGCTCCTAAGCTTACATTCCTACTTTTTCAAATAAAGATACAAAGAGAACAAAGAAAAATTGATAATAGTAGTAAATTAGAACGTTGCTTAAAATTGCATGCTCTATCTGAATCAAGAAAGAAAAAATGTGGGTTTAATGTCCCTTTAATAAATGTAACATTCTGTACTATATGATAAAGCAAGGCATCTATACACATGCTGCACTGTGCAATTGATATATTGATAATATATACTGCACTGTATAATGATGTTGAAGGTTTATATACTCAATAACAGAACAGTGCCTATGCAGTGATGGCTGAACATTTATACAATGAAAATGAAAAACACTGCACTGTATAATTGTTATGCCCATTAGCTATACACTGAAATAGGACTTTTCTTGCTGTATATAAAAAATTGTTGGATTGTCAGTTCTCCTACGAGTGCCCATCAACCCCAGTAATACCCTTTAGGCAGTAGGTTTAGGCGAGTAGTCCCACTACTGTCACCAGCTCCACCAAATTTTATGAAGCCTGCTAACATTTTGCAGAGACTGCAAGGGCTGTGCAGTAAGATATTTCAGCCAGATGCTTACAGATCTGTTGTGGCTGACCTGCACCCTCTGCTTCCCTATGTTTCAGGGGAGTCTCCTCCAATTCTAGCCATTATGCCACCATATGTGGCCCCCAATATGAAGCTCAAATTAGGCAACTAAAAAATAAATATACATGTTAAATAAAAAAATTATGTTATGCACCAAATTTGCACACCTCCCTAAAAGGGGGCCCTATGGCATTTGCCTAGTCTGCCTCTATTTGAAAGCAAAGAGGCCACTCTTTCAAAGGAGGGGGTCACATACTCAGGTGGTTATTTGCTGACCACTGTGTTTACAGTGATTCAATGACAGAACCATAAGGATATGTAACAACATCAGGGTAGTGGGGAATTACCTATGTTGCCCCTGCTCACAATACATTAACTTAAAGGGACAGTAAACTGCTGGGTATAATAATAGAAGCTACAGCTCTCTTCAAAGCCGCCATCATGGAGTGCATGTATTCTTGTATCCTGCAAAATTAGTAGTGCGCATTTTTACATTGGATAATAGAAAGCAATATAAAGCAATGTAGCTACTGCAAATATGAACAGCTTCGGCTCATTGATGTGTACAATATTACATTTCAAATAGACAACAGTGTCACTGATCTGTGAATGTGCATCACTTGTGTTACAGGGTGCAAGAACCACTCAATGTAGTAGAATTACATAATTAACAAGTGCATAATAAAAAGACAATGCAATAACACATACTCTGAATTTCAAATAAGCAGTATATTTTTTTCTGACAAATTTATTTTTTCTTCCATTTTCCGGCCCCCTGTATCATGTGATAAACAACAGCCAATCACATACTAACATACATATACCCTGTGATCTTGAGCACATGCTCAGTAGGATCTTGTTCCCCAGAAAGTGTGAATATTAAAAGACTGTGCTAAATGTGATAATGGAAGTAAGTTGGAAAGTGTCTTAAAACTGCACGCTCTGTCTGAATCATAAAAGTTTATTTTTACTTGAGTGTCCCTTTAAGCTCCAAACTGGTGGCGCCCATTGTGAAGATGTAAGAACTTAAATAACTAGCACCAGTAAGAGGTTAACATAAGAGAGCAACTGTAAAGAGAGCTTTTGTCACAGGAGGAAAAACAACAGCATGACGAATGGAAAACCTGTTGTACCCAACAGTTTAATGTCCCTTTAAGACCTCTTATTTGAAAGCAGCAATCCTGGTCTTTCAATTAAGTGTACCTGTGTCCGCCCAGAGCTGACCAATTGTTATAGCAATGACAAAAAGCTCAAAGCATTGGTTCTATTTTGGGGGATCTTGTGCTTTTTAAGAGGCCCTTATTACCCCCTCACCATAATAATATATCATAAGACCCCAAGATGAGGTTTCACAATGCAAATAAAAGGTTTCATGTCTACAAAGTGATCGCTGTAGTATGAATGATAACCTGGCAGTAACCGCTAGCCTCATTTTTTTTTAATTTTGTTGATGTAACGGCTCATAGATCCATATTTCTCTCAACAAATTAAAAAATAATTAGGAATCAAAATAAATTAGAAAACTGACTGAATATGCGCTATATGTGAAATTCTATATAGCATGTCTTTTGGTAGAACTATTTTGTTTTTTTAAATATATTTTGCTATGCTGAGTACGTTTAGACAAGGGAAGAAACATGCATACATTGTAAAAATGGGTTAAGTTACCCCTGTGTATAATTTTAAATGTATATAATATTTGTATGGTTAGATATTTTAACCTACTCATTTCCTACTTAAATTGGAAAATTATAATTGTTCTATTTTGATTTTTATCCGCTTCCCTGCGCATGACGAGAATGGGTAAGTCATGCAAATTGTTTCCTGTCAGCCCATGGCGACTCGTTCTCATTCCCCTGCACTGCAGGCACGATCATTAGTGGCACTTCCAGAGCTACATGGGAACGTGCATGGTGACATCACAGAGGGGGTTGTTGTACAGATCCTTGATCTCAGCTCCCTTACTAGCCACAGACCTTCAAGACCCCTAATTTGAAAGAGAAACGTCTGTTATGCTGTAACGTTCCCCCATAAAGAATGACAATATTATTTAGCTGAATAGATTTTATAAGCATAGTGTTGAGGTTATACAAATTTTTCCTGATGACAGGTTTTAGGTTTGGCCCCTTTCAGAGTATGGGCAAGAAATGTAGCCACACCTTTGTATGGCAGGCCATAAGCCAGATCTCTAGCACTCGCTGAAGTTATAGGATACCTTATAATTGTATTTAGGTATATACAGTACACATATACTTATAAATAATTCCATTGTGACACCATGGTGATTATTTTAATACCAAACATGACATGTCTGTCATATTTGCTGACACAGTAACATAAATATGATTGAAGTATATCTTGAGCTATCCTAGACTCTGAGTGTCAACTATACTTCATCTAAGGTCTTAATAGAAAAAAATAGCTTCTGTCACTCTGTGTTGACAACTTGGCCCATAAAGATCACTTTAGTGAGAAGACTGAATAGTCCCCCATTACCAGTATCTATGTTATACTAAGGAGCTCATTTACTACAGTTCATACACTGTAGTAAATGTAGTTCATGCAGTTCAGTTCATTGTTTATTAAATAACTTACGGCTAGATTTGGAGTTTGGCGGTAGCCATGAAAACCAGCGTTAGAGGCTCCTAACGCTGGTTTTAGGCTAACTCCCGGCTAGATTTAGAGTTTTGTCGGTAACGACCCGCGTAGCTAACGCCGGCTTTTTTCTGGCCGCACCTTTAAAATAACTCTGGTATTGAGAGTCCACAGAATGGCTGCGTTAGGCTCCAAAAAAGGAGCGTAGAGCATTTTTAACGCAACTGCAACTCTCGATACCAGAGTTGCTTACGGACGCGGCCAGCCTCAAAAACGTGCTCGTGCACGATTCCCCCATAGAAAACAATGGGGCAGTTTGAGCTGAAAAAAAACCTAACACCTGCAAAAAAGCCGCGTTCAGCTCCTAACGCAGCCCCATTGTTTGCTATGGGGAAACACTTCCTACGTCTGCACCTAACACCCTAACATGTACCCCGAGTCTAAACACCCCTAACCTTACACTTATTAACCCCTATTCTGCCGCCCCCGCTATCGCTGACCCCTGCATATTATTTTTAACCCCTAATCTGCCGCTCCGTAAACCGCCGCTACTTACATTATCCCTATGTACCCCTAATCTGCTGCCCCTAACACAGCCGACCCCTATATTATATTTATTAACCCCTAATCTGCCCCCCTCAACGTCGCCTCCACCTGCCTACACTTATTAACCCCTAATCTGCCGAGCGGACCGCACCGCTACTATAATAAAGTTATTAACCTCTAATCCGCCTCACTAACCCTATAATAAATAGTATTAACCCCTAATCTGCCCTCCCTAACATCGCCGACACCTAACTTAAATTATTAACCCCTAATCTGACGACCGGAGCTCACCGCTATTCTAATAAATCTATTAACCCCTAAAGCTAAGTCTAACCCTAACACTAACACCCCCCTAAGTTAAATATAATTTTAATCTAACGAAATTAATTAACTCTTATTAAATAAATTATTCCTATTTAAAGCTAAATACTTACCTGTAAAATAAATCCTAATATAGCTACAATATAAATTATAATTACATTGTAGCTATTTTAGGATTAATATTTATTTTACAGGCAACTTTGTAATTATTTTAACCAGGTACAATAGCTATTAAATAGTTAAGAACTATTTAATAGTTACCTAGTTAAAATAATAACAAAATTACCTGTAAAATAAATCCTAACCTAAGTTACAATTAAACCTAACACTATACTATCATTAAATTAATTAAATAAAATACCTACAATTACCTACAATTAAACCTAACACTACACTATCAATACATTAATTAAATACAATATGTACAAATAACTACAATGAAATAAACTAACTAAAGTACAAAAAATAAAAAAGAACAAAGTTACAAAAAATAAAAAAATATTTACAAACATAAGAAAAATATTACAACAATTTTAAACTAATTACACCTACTCTAAGCCCCCTAATAAAATAACAAAGACCCCCAAAATAAAAAATGCCCTACCCTATTCTAAATTACTAAAGTTCAAAGCTCTTTTACCTTACCAGCCCTGAACAGGGCCCTTTGCGGGGCATGCCCCAAGAAGTTCAGCTCTTTTTCCTGTAAAAAAAAACATACAATACCCCCCCCCCAACATTACAACCCACCACCCTCATACCCCTAATCTAACCCAAACCCCCCTTAAATAAACCTAACACTAAGCCCCTGAAGATCATCCTACCTTGTCTTCACCTCACCAGGTATCACCGATCCGTCCTGGCTCCAAAATCTTCATCCAACCCAAGCGGGGGCTGGCGATCCATCATCCGGTGGCTGAAGAGGTCCAGAAGAGGCTCCAAAGTCTTCATCCTATCCGGGAAGAAGAGTAGATCCGGACCGGCAACCATCATCTTCCAAGCGGCATCTTCTATCTTCATCCGATGAGGACCGGCTCCATCCTGAAGACCTCCACCGCGGACCCATCTTCATCCGGCGACGTCCAACTGAAGAATGACGGTTCCTTTAAGGGACGTCATCCAAGATGGGGTCCCTCGAATTCCGATTGGCTGATAGGATTCTATCAGCCAATCGGAATTAAGGTAGGAATATTCTGACTGGCTGATGGAATCAGCCAATCAGAATCAAGTTCAATCCGATTGGCTGATCCAATCAGCCAATCAGATTGAGCTCGCATTCTATTGGCTGTTCCGATCAGCCAATAGAATGCGAGCTCAATCTGATTGGCTGATTGGATCAGCCAATCGGATTGAACTTGATTCTGATTGGCTGATTCCATCAGCCAATCAGAATATTCCTACCTTAATTCCGATTGGCTGATAGAATCCTATCAGCCAATCGGAATTCGAGGGACGCCATCTTGGATGACGTCCCTTAAAGGAACCGTCATTCTTCAGTTGGACGTCGCCGGATGAAGATGGGTCCGCGGTGGAGGTCTTCAGGATGGAGCCGGTCCTCATCGGATGAAGATAGAAGATGCCGCTTGGAAGATGATGGTTGCTGGTCCGGATCTACTCTTCTTCCCGGATAGGATGAAGACTTTGGAGCCTCTTCTGGACCTCTTCAGCCACCGGATGATGGATCGCCAGCCCCCGCTTGGGTTGGATGAAGATTTTGGAGCCAGGACGGATCGGTGATACCTGGTGAGGTGAAGACAAGGTAGGATGATCTTCAGGGGCTTAGTGTTAGGTTTATTTAAGGGGGGTTTGGGTTAGATTAGGGGTATGTGGGTGGTGGGTTGTAATGTTGGGGGGGGGGTATTGTATGTTTTTTTTTACAGGAAAAAGAGCTGAACTTCTTGGGGCATGCCCCGCAAAGGGCCCTGTTCAGGGCTGGTAAGGTAAAAGACCTTTGAACTTTACTAATTTAGAATAGGGTAGGGCATTTTTTATTTTGGGGGTCTTTGTTATTTTATTAGGGGGCTTAGAGTAGGTGTAATTAGTTTAAAATTGTTGTAATATTTTTCTTATGTTTGTAAATATTTTTTTATTTTTTGTAACTTAGTTCTTTTTTATTTTTTGTACTTTAGTTAGTTTATTTCATTGTAGTTATTTGTACATATTGTATTTAATTAATGTATTGATAGTGTAGTGTTAGGTTTAATTGTAGGTAATTGTAGGTATTTTATTTAATTAATTTAATGATAGTATAGTGTGAGGTTTAATTGTAACTTAGGTTAGGATTTATTTTACAGGTAATTTTGTTATTATTTTAACTAGGTAACTATTAAATAGTTCTTAACTATTTAATAGCTATTGTACCTGGTTAAAATAATTACAAAGTTGCCTGTAAAATAAATATTAATCCTAAAATAGCTACAATGTAATTATAATTTATATTGTAGCTATATTAGGATTTATTTTACAGGTAAGTATTTAGCTTTAAATAGGAATAATTTATTTAATAAGAGTTAATTAATTTCGTTAGATTAAAATTATATTTAATTTAGGGGGGTGTTAGTGTTAGGGTTAGACTTAGCTTTAGGGGTTAATACATTTATTAGAATAGCGGTGAGCTCCGGTCGTCAGATTAGGGGTTAATAATTGAAGTTAGGTGTCGGCGATGTTAGGGAGGGCAGATTAGGGGTTAATACTATTTATTATAGGGTTAGTGAGGCGGATTAGGGGTTAATAATTTTATTATAGTAGCGGTGCGGTCCGCTCGGCAGATTAGGGGTTAATAAGTGTAGGCAGGTGGAGGCGACGTTGAGGGGGGCAGATTAGGGGTTAATAAATATAATATAGGGGTCGGCGGTGTTAGGGGCAGCAGATTAGGGGTACATAAGGATAAGTTAAGTAGCGGCGCTTTGCGGTCGGCAGATTAGGGGTTAATTATTGTAGGTAGTTGGCGGCGACGTTGTGGGGGGCAGATTAGGGGTTAATAAATATAATACAGGGGTCGGCGGTGTTAGGGGCAGCAGATTAGGGGTACATAAGTATAACGTAGGTGGCGGTCGGCAGATTAGGGGTTAAAAATTTTTAATCGAGTGGCGGCGATGTGGGGGGACCTCGGTTTAGGGGTACATAGGTAGTTTATGGGTGTTAGTGTACTTTAGAGTACAGTAGTTAAGAGCTTTATGAACCGGCGTTAGCCCAGAAAGCTCTTAACTCCTGACTTTTTCCTGCGGCTGGAGTTTTGTCGTTAGATTTCTAACGCTCACTTCAGCCACGACTCTAAATACCGGAGTTAGAAAGATCCCATTGAAAAGATAGGATACGCAAATGACGTAAGGGGATCTGCGGTATGGAAAAGTCGCAGCTGAAAAGTGAGCGTTAGACCCTTTTTTGACTGACTCCAAATACCGGAGGTAGCCTAAAACCAGCGTTAGGAGCCTCTAACGCTGGTTTTCACGGCTACCGCCAGTATTTGGAGTCACTCAAAAAAGGGTCTAACACTCACTTTTCAGCCGCAACTTTTCCATACCGCAGATCCCCTTACGTCAATTGCGTATCCTATCTTTTCAATGGGATCTTTCTAACTCCGGTATTTAGAGTCGTGGCTGAAGTGAGCGTTAGAAATCTAACGACAAAACTCCAGCCGCAGAAAAAAGTCAGGAGTTAAGAGCTTTCTGGGCTAACGCCGGTTCATAAAGCTCTTAACTACTGTACTCTAAAGTACACTAACACCCATAAACTACCTATGTACCCCTAAACCGAGGTCCCCCCACATCGCCGCCACTCGATTAAATTTTTTTAACCCCTAATCTGCCGACCGCCACCTACGTTATACTTATGTACCCCTAATCTGCTGCCCCTAACACCGCCGACCCCTGTATTATATTTATTAACCCCTAATCTGCCCCCCTCAACGTCGCCGACACCTGCCTACACTTATTAACCCCTAATCTGCCGAGCGGACCGCACCGCTACTATAATAAAGTTATTAACCCCTAATCCGCCTCACTAACCCTATAATAAATAGTATTAACCCCCTAATCTGCCCTCCCTAACATCGCCGACACCTTCAACTTCAATTATTAACCCCTAATCTGCCGACCGGAGCTCACCGCTATTCTAATAAATGTATTAACCCCTAAAGCTAAATCTAACCCTAACACTAACACCCCCCTAAATTAAATATAATTTTAATCTAACTAAATTAATTAACTCTTATTAAATAAATTATTCCTATTTAAAGCTAAATACTTACCTGTAAAATAAATCCTAATATAGCTACAATATAAATTATAATTACATTGTAGCTATTTTAGGATTAATATTTATTTTACAGGCAACTTTGTAATTATTTTAACCAGGTACAATAGCTATTAAATAGTTAAGAACTATTTAATAGTTACCTAGTTAAAATAATAACAAAATTACCTGTAAAATAAATCCTAACCTAAATTATAATTAAACCTAACACTACACTATCAATAAATTAATTAAATACAATATGTACAAATAACTACAATGAAATAAACTAACTAAAGTACAAAAAATAAAAAAGAACTAAGTTACAAAAAATAAAAAAATATTTACAAACATAAGAAAAATATTACAACAATTTTAAACTAATTACACCTACTCTAAGCCCATTAATAAAATAACAAAGACCCCCAAAATAAAAAATGCCCTACCCTATTCTAAATTACTAAAGTTCAAAGCTCTTTTACCTTACCAGCCCTGAACAGGGCCCTTTTCGGGGCATGCCCCAAAAAGTTCAGCTCTTTTGCCTGTAAAAAAAAACATACAATACCCCCCCCAACATTACAACCCACCACCCACATACCCCTAATCTAACCCAAACCCCCCTTAAATAAACCTAACACTAAGCCCCTGAAGATCTTCCTACCTTGTCTTCACCTCACCAGGTATCACGATCCGTCCTGGCTCCAAAATCTTCATCCAACCCAAGCGGGGGCTGGCGATCCATCATCCGGTGGCTGATGAGGTCCAGAAGAGGCTCCAAAGTCTTCATCCTATCCGGGAAGAAGAGTAGATCCGGACCGGCAACCATCATCTTCCAAGCGGCATCTTCTATCTTCATCCGATGAGGACCGGCTCCATCCTGAAGACCTCCACCGCGGACCCATCTTCATCCGGCGACGTCCAACTGAAGAATGACGGTTCCTTTAAGGGACGTCATCCAAGATGGCGTCCCTCGAATTCCGATTGGCTGATAGGATTCTATCAGCCAATCGGAATTAAGGTAGGAATATTCTGATTGGCTGATGGAATCAGCCAATCAGAATCAAGTTCAATCCGATTGGCTGATCCAATCAGCCAATCAGATTGAGCTCGCATTCTATTGGCTGTTCCGTTCAGCCAATAGAATGCGAGCTCAATCTGATTGGCTGATCGGATCAGCCAATCGGATTGAACTTGATTCTGATTGGCTGATTCCATCAGCCAATCAGAATTTTCTTACCTTAATTCCGATTGGCTGATAGAATCCTATCAGCCAATCGGAATTCGAGGGACGCCATCTTGGATGACGTCCCTTAAAGGAACCGTCATTCGGCTAGTAGGCGTCGGGAGAAGAGGATGTTCCGCGTCGGATGGAAGATGATGGCTCCCGAAGAAAGAAGATTGAAGATGCCGTTGATAGAAGACTTCATCCGGATCATGGACCTCTTCAGCTCCCGCTTGGATGAAGACTTCAGCCGGATCATGGACCTCTTCAGCCCCCCGCTTGGGCTTGGATCAGGACATCGGAGGAGCTCTTCAGGACGGATCGGTGAACCTGGTATGGTGAAGATAAGGTAGGAAGATCTTCAGGGGCTTAGTGTTAGGTTTATTTAAGGGGGGTTTGGGTTAGATTAGGGGTATGTGGGTGGTGGGTTGTAATGTTGGGGGGGGGGGGTATTGTATGTTTTTTTTTACAGGCAAAAGAGCTGAACTTTTTGGGGCATGCCCCGCAAAGGGCCCTGTTCAGGGCTGGTAAGGTAAAAGAGCTTTGAACTTTAGTAATTTAGAATAGGGTAGGGCATTTTGTTATTTTGGGAGGCTTTGTTATTTTATTAGGGGGCTTAGAGTAGGTGTAATTAGTTTAAAATTGTTGTAATATTTTTATTATGTTTGTAAATATTTTTTTATTTTTTGTAACTTAGTTCTTTTTTATTTTTTGTACTTTAGTTAGTTTATTTCATTGTAGTTATTTGTAGGAATTGTATTTAATTTATTTATTGATAGTGTAGTGTTAGGTTTAATTGTAGGTAATTGTAGGTATTTTATTTAATTAATTTAATGATAGTATAGTGTTAGGTTTAATTGTAACTTAGGTTAGGATTTATTTTACAGGTAATTTTGTAATTATTTTAACTAGGTAACTATTAAATAGTTCTTAACTATTTAATAGCTATTGTACATGGTTAAAATAATTACAAAGTTGCCTGTAAAATAAATATTAATCCGAAAATAGCTATAATATAATTATAATTTATATTGTAGCTATATTAGGATTTATTTTACAGGTAAGTATTTAGCTTTAAATAGGAATAATTTATTTAATAAGAGTTAATTAATTTCGTTAGATTAAAATTATATTTAATTTAGGGGGGTGTTAGTGTTAGGGTTAGACTTAGCTTTAGGGGTTAATACATTTATTAGAATAGCGGTGAGCTCCGGTCGGCAGATTAGGGGTTAATAATTGAAGTTAGGTGTCGGCTATGTTAGGGAGGGCAGATTAGGGGTTAATACTATTTATTATAGGGTTAGTGAGGCGGATTAGGGGTTAATAACTTTATTATAGTAGCGGTGCGGTCCGCTCGTCAGATTAGGGGTTAATAAGTGTAGGCAGGTGGAGGCGACGTTGTGGGGGGCAGATTAGGGGTTAATAAATATAATATAGGGGTCGGCGGTGTTAGGGGCAGCAGATTAGGGGTACATAAGGATAATGTAAGTAGCGGCGGTTTACGGAGCGGCAGATTAGGGGTTAAAAATAATATGCAGGGGTCAGCGATAGCGGGGGCGGCAGAATAGGGGTTAATAAGTGTAAGGTTAGGGGTGTTTAGACTCGGGGTACATGTTAGAGTGTTAGGTGCAGACGTAGGAAGTGTTTCCCCATAGCAAACAATGGGGCTGCGTTAGGAGCTGAACGCGGCTTTTTTGCAGGTGTTAGTTTTTTTTTCAGCTCAAACAGCCCCATTGTTTTCTATGGGGGAATCGTGCACGAGCACGTTTTTGAGGCTGGCCGCGTCCGTAAGCAACTCTGGTATCGAGAGTTGCAGTTGCGTTAAAAATGCTCTACGCTCCTTTTTTGGAGCCTAACGCTGACATTATATGGACTCTCAATACCAGAGTTATTTTAAAGGTGCGGCCAGTGAAAAGCCGGCGTTAGCTACGCGGGTCGTTACCGACAAAACTCTAAATCTAGCCGTTAGAATCTAGAGATAGTGGAATAAGAGGAGAGGCTGTCAAGTAATTATTTTCCTTTTGTTAACCCACCATCTACTTCTGATCCCTCCTAGTTCAGGATCCCCCCACATCAGGAGATGAAGTGTTCTGCACATCCAAGCTATATTAGCTAGAAAGGGAAATGTGAGCAAACAAATGTCGAAGATGGTGGCAGCCAGTGGCATTCGGCTATTTTAGGAGATGGATTTCTTCTTGTGAAAGTACAACACACTAAGATCTGGATTTGCACAGATTTTTACAAGAAGAAAACCGGCTTCGAAAATAGCTGAATGCCCCTTTTGCATTCATTTCCTCATGAAGAAGACAAATGCACATGTCTAGAATAGATGAAATGGGTGCAGCAAATAGGTATGAAGAGGCTCTTTTTTGCCAGCGTCTATTCTAAGTTTTGTGGTTATAATTATTGTTATTCCACATCGCTTGCGGTTCTGGTTGGATGTGGGAGATATCATGTATTCGGACCCTCAGACCACTATAGATGTTAAAGGCAGGAACTTCCTCTATTAAAACATGATCTCATCTTTAAAACAAGGTCCCTCAGTAAGCTTATAAGCAGGCCATTGTTTGCCCGATGAAATTACAGCTGAAGTCAAATGTTGGAGGTAGAAATTTGGACTATATATTTAGTTTAAATTTATAACATCCCACTGTGTATCTTTATGCGATGTGAATGATAATGAGGGTTTGAGGTTTTAGTTAGGGTTCAAGGGGCATTTCATGTACCTTCCTCTCATCATGGTTGCCGCCACTATAGAACCTAGGTTACACTGTAGATATCTGTGAGTTGCTGCACACAGGTCAGCGCTACAATGTAGTGAAAGAGAGATTTCAACATGGTGGCACCCATGATCTGAGGATGGCGCAGAATAACCACAACACTATGTTTATAAAATCTATTTAGTGTTTAATGTCCCTTTCAAGCTAGGCTTAACGTTAACCTCTTGAATTCTAGAGAGGCCTACAGAGATATACATTACAGTCCCCTCTGGTATCTAGTCTGTTAAAAGGACATAAAACATCTCTTGTTCTTTTTTTTGGGGGGGTTCTTTTTTAAATTGTGCTTTGTCCCACCCCTAGGAGACAAAAAAAAGCACATAATGTGGCATAAAATAACATTTTTACATAAAAGCAAGAGCTGTTTATTGTCCCTTTAACAAGAATTTGCTTCCCCAGCAACAATCTCTCCTGCAACCTTAGTAAACACACAACATTGCTGTGGCTATTTCATTGTAATCATTTGATTATTTTTTTTCCAGAAAGATATGGACTTGAACATGTTTCCAAATGGAACTTTGAAACTTGGAATGAACCAGATAATCATGATTTTGATAATGTTACAATGAGTATAGAAGGTAAAAAAAATGTTTTTTTCTCACATTGTGCCTTTCATTACTGTTTGTGAATATTATGGGCCCCATGTACCAAAGGGCGGATGGGTTTTTCCACCTTTCTGCCCCTCCTTGAGCAACATCTCCCACTGAGAGCAGGGCCTGTCAATCATTCCAAACAACCATTTCTGGGGTATTTTATCTCTGCCACATTAGAGGTCACCACTAAATGTAGCCACCAATCCGCAAGTGCTACCCAGGGTGCTGAACCAAAAATGGGCTGGTTCCTAAGCTTACATTCCTACTTTTTCAAATAAAGATACCAAGAGACTGGAGAAAATTTTATAATTGGAGTACGTTAAAAAGTTGCTTAAAACTGCATGCTCTATCTGAATCATAAAAAAAATAATAATTGGTTTTCATATCTCTTTAACTGTATGCTCTGCAGCTCTCAGAAAAAGCTATACAAAAAGTGATATATTTTACTAAAACATTGTTGATTATATTGCAAAAAATACTTATAATCAAAACCAAACTGTGCTAACGTATTTCAATTTCAGGTAGAATTTACTTCTAATTCATCAACATTATGGAGTCAGTTTATTAAGCAGTGCATGCTGCATCGACGCCCCATAATTTCTGATCCACCATAAATGGAAGTTAAGAAGCAGCAGTCGTAAGACCGCTGCTCCTTAACTTCTCCGCCACCTTTTAGATGGCAGACTGAAATCATCCAATCCGATACGATCGGGATAATTGACGGCCCCTGCTAGTGGCCGATAGGCCACAAGTGAGCAGGGGGTGGCATTGCACAAGCATTTTAAATGCCGACAGCTTATGCTGTCGACATTTAGCGAGGTCGAGCAGACATGATTCGCTCGACCTTTGGTAAATCTACCCCTTTGTATCTTTCTTTCATTTTTAAAAGGTCACAATAGTCAAAAATGACACGCTCTAATCCTTTAGAGCCTGTCATTTTATGACTATTGACCCTAGACTACCCCGCAAAGGGGTAAACAAACAGTAGAAATACTGCTCGAGACTCGCAGAGCACTGATGGTTCTGAGAGGAAACCACCTCTGATCCAATCAGCAGCGCTAGTTACATAACGCAGATGTGCAAGTTGTGTTGCTAATTGGATCCTTTACTGTACTTTAGGGCATTATACCTACTACTAATACTAAAATGGCATTTGGAGTATCTGCTATACTTTCCATAAAGTAATAGATTCTCAGATAACACCTGACTCTAGTACTTACTAACTTCAGATTATCTTCTAGTCTTTTTCTGGAAAAAATAAATTACTTCCCTTGGCTTTCCAAATCAGTTTTCTATTAACATTGATCATTATAAATCAATTTTGTATTTAAACTAACGTAGCAGCAGAAAATATCTGGTCACATATATAATTTTTCCCCCCTTTAGGGTTTCTTAATTATTATGATGCTAGCTCTGAAGGTCTGAAAAAAGCTAGTTCACAATTAAAATTTGGAGGACCAGGTGATTCGTGCAGGTCGCTTCCAAGGTCACCCATTTGCTGGAATCTTCTGAGTCATTGCTATAATGGAACAAACATATTTACTGGAGAAAATGGGGTGAGGCTGGACTACATAGCTGTGCATAAAAAGGTTAGTGCAAGGAACGCAACATCTTGTGGCAGCGTGAAATGTGATTGCCTCATGCATTCTACCAATTTTCTTATTGGTTTAAAAGGATAATAAACACCTTATGCATTTGTGTAAAATCATGCTTGTCCCACACTCCCTAGGGGTGCTAAAAAGCTAATTCTGTAACCTGCAAATGCTGAAAACCTAGGTGACAGATTTTGCTTTTTGGCTTCTATATGGAGTATGGGACAAAGCACAATATTTTGGGAAATTATCTTTCAGAATGATTCTACTTTTAATATAGAATGCTTTGTACATAATAGGTTACATAAAAGTGTTTAAGCTACTGCAGAATAGTTTGTTCCAGAGACATAAGTGATAAAGCAATATAGATAAACCAGGGAATTGTGATGTGGGGACTGAGAGCTTCCGGGGATGAGAGGATTGTAGTTTTTTGAATTGGGTTTTCTGGAATATCGTGAGGGAAAAATATTAGTTGTTTTTTAATAATATATTTAAATGCCTGTACTTTTTTCAAAGGAACATGAAACACTTTATGATTGTAATATAAACAATTTAATTATGTTTAGTACAAGTGCAATATACTTTATATTATGGAATAGATTTATCAAGTAATGGCGAACAGGGGCGTACATGTCCTTCAAACTTTGCTTTCATCAAAGAATTCTCTATGTGCAGCAATTACAGCCTTGCAGACCTTTGGCATTCTAGTTTTCATTTTGCTGAGGTAATATGAAACGATTTCACCTCATTTTTCCTGAAGCACCTCCCACAAGTTGAATTGGCTTGATGGGCACTTCTTAAGTACCATACGGTCTGTGAAGGGAGTAGTACATAGTGTTGTACGAGATCTTCAGTTTTTTTGGCAATTTCTCGTATGGCATAGCCTTCATTTCGCAGAACAAGAATAGACTGATGAGTTTCAGAAGAAAGTTCTTTGTTTCTGGCCATCTTGAGCCTGTAATCGAACCCACCATTTATGATGCTCCAGATACTCAAATAGTCTAATTAAGACCAGTTTAATTTCCTCTTTAACCCCTTAACGACCAGCGCCGTACCCTGTACGACGCTTTACAACGCTGGTGGTTATGCCCTTAAGGCTGCAGTCCTGGGCTTCTCTCTGTCGCGATCGCGCTCAAAAGTGTGAGATTGAGCTTTTTCTGTATGCCCCACGGGTGGGGCACTGCAGAAATAGATTTGCAGAGTTACCGTATAATCTATATAAAAAAATGTTAGGGGAAAGTGATCTGGGAGGGGGGTAGGTTATTGAGGGGGGCAGCTACACTACAGAAAAAACGGGTAATTTTTTTTTTTTTTAAATGCCTAATTTGCAGCAAACTGGGTACTGGCAGACCTATTCCATTAAAAATCAGCCATTTCCAGCTACAGTAATCATTTACAACATTACCAATCTCTAAACTGTATTTGTGATCAATTTGATTTTATTCAAATGGCCAAAATTGCTTTTCTTTTGAAAACAAGGACATTTCTAAGAGTGACCCCAAACTTTTGAACACTAGTGTACATATATATGTTTGTAGTCTGTTATACAGGGGACATGAAAGGGAATTTCTTACATTTTTTAGAAAAAAAAAATTCTACTTAT
Source organism: Bombina bombina (assembly GCF_027579735.1). Taxonomy (NCBI): domain Eukaryota; kingdom Metazoa; phylum Chordata; class Amphibia; order Anura; family Bombinatoridae; genus Bombina; species Bombina bombina. The sequence goes on from NC_069500.1 coordinate 905,322,723, forward strand.
TTTAAATTTAAATTGTGTTATTGCAATAAGGCTAAAACTCCTATAACATATTCCTAGACCTTACAAAGAGTCTACCCTTGCCACCCAAAAACATTACCCTTAAATGAGGCCACACAAAGAGCTGTAGGAAAGACCTGACATGGTCGCTTTATTGAACAACAAAAGGTCATGAAAACTAAACTTTGAGATATCACAATGTCATTTTCACAAGGTGGGGGCAACTGAGGTCCCTAAACAAAGCTCAAACGTAAGAATGGTCGAGGCCAACTACCTAGGTACATCACCCCACCCATTAGCCTGGCCTTCAGCTCCCTATGGACTCTGCACCCACAACCTCCTGCCAAAAGAGGAGAGCATATCCACTGATGCTCCACCCCATAATGGCACCAACCTAACATGCCATACAACACGCTAAAAACTGGGGGATCCAAAAATTACAGGTTGAGGACATACAAAAGAAAAGTTCAACTAATCAGATCCGTGCCCCAGCTAAAGCTATCAGCAATCCTAAGAAAACCATTGTACTTCATCGCGGCCACCGCCAGCATCTGTAAAGAAAGAAAAATAGGGAAGGGTGAGTGGGAAAATCACCAGACAATGGCAGAAATAAAAGAGGAAGAGACAACAGCAACAATCCTATAAATACTGGTAAGTAAAACCCACCCCCCCAACAATGCAACATAGTTGCCAAACACACTACACGCACACCTATCCATATCTGCAGGGATCAAGCCCTTAGTTTGTTTCAGGCTGTCAACCTTACACTTGCATTGTCTTTTTATTGTGCATTTATTGATTATGCAGTTCTACTGTACTTCATGGTTCTTTAACATGTTAAAACTACAGTCACTGATTTGCAATCACAAATTAACATTAATATTATTATTTAATTTGTGTGGAAGTTGCATAGTTTAAGTTTGTGAACCGTAACATTAACTTTTTTATAAAAAAAAAAATAGAATTATTATTAACATGTAAACATTGCATACACAAGAACTGCAGCACTGAAAAAGATGTGCACACAATGAAAAGACAAAACTTTTTCAACCATTCCAAGTTTTAGAATTTGGAAAATACAAAAATCCTTTAAAAATTAACAAAAAAGAAAGTGTTTTCATGGATTTTTCACACTATAAATGCATTTAAAAGGGCTTTTCAAATGGATTGGAATTAGTTAGAATTTTACAAAAAAGAAAACAAAAGGTCATATGACTTGCATGGAAATTCAGTTTGATTAAAGAGACATTCAAGGGATACAAAACCCAATTTTTTTCTTTCATTATTCAGATAAAGCATGCAATTTTAAGCAACTTTCTAATTTATTCCTATTATGTATTTTTCTTCTTTCTCTTGCTATCTCTATTTAAAAAAGGAGGAATGGAAGGTTAAGAGCCAGCCCATTTTTGGTTCAGCACCTTGGTAGAGCTTGCTGATTGGTTTGCTACATTTAGTAACCAATCAGCAAGAGCTACCTAGGTGCTGAAATTAAAAATGGGCTGGCTCTTAAGCTTACATTCTTGCTTGTTCAAATAAAAATAGCATAAGAATGAAGAAAAATTGATAATAGGAGTAAATTAGAAAGTTGCTTAAAATTGCATGCTCTATCTGAATCATGAAAGAAAAAATGTGGGTTTAGTATCCCTTTAAAAGGACGTACATGCTTGATATACTTATGTAATCAAGGCAGAGATTAACATGGATTAATATGATTGTGTTTTTGTGTCTTATCTCCTCTGTTGAGGCCATTTTAGGGACAGTTATAAATTAGTTTATATGGTAACACAGGTATCTCCCAGATTGTTCCTTGAATAATGGCGGCTATGTAAGTTAGTGCCTTTGCATAGGTGAAATAAGATAAAAAATATCAGATTAATTTATTGCACTGTTACAGTTTATTTAACAACTGTCATTATGGTTATATTCAAATTCCCAGTCCACACTGGGACATACTGTATATATCTATTTTACTTTTCCAAGTGACAACATTGATATTAAAGGGATAGGGAAGCCACAATTAAACTTGCATGATACAGATAGAGCACATAATTTTAAGACACTTTTAAATTCTCATCTCTTGGTATCCCTTGTTGAAAACAAATACACACATACCCTACACTAGTGTGAGCTAGCTGCTGATTGGTGCCTGCAGAAATGTGTCTCTTGTGATTGGCTAACTAGATATGTTTAGCTAGCAGCCAGTAGTGCAATACTGTTCCTTCAGCAAATAATAACAAGAGAATGAAGCAAAATTGATAATATAAGTAAATTGGAAAGTTGTTTAAAATTGTATGTTCTATCCAAATCATGAAATAAGATGTTGGAGTTTCCTGTTACTTTCAGATATAATTCTGGCAAAATATTTAAATAAGATTTTCTTTTTTAGATTGTTATTTAATAAATATTAGTATATCATATGTGCCTGTTTTTGCTTTGCTTATAAGTTTAAACAAGTTCAAGCTATACCTGTTTAGTCTTTAACTTACTGCCCCCTAGTGACAAGTTTGTGACATTGAAGCAGCATAACCCATACATTATTTTTAAATTGTTATGTGTAACCACAATTTTGCTTTATTAGCACAATATAATCCTGACATAGAAAACTGATTACCAAGTTGTGTTGTTTTACTGAGACTGCAAATTAATTAAAGGGACACTGAACCCAATTTTTTTCTTTCGTGATTCAGATAGAACATGCAGTTTTAAGCAACTTTCTAATTTACTCCTATTATGAAATTTTCTTCATTCTCTTGGTATGTTTATTTGAAAAGCAAGAATGTAAGTTTAGATGTCGGCCTATTTTTGGTGAACAACCTGGGTTGTCCTTGCTGATTGGACAGCACCAATAAACAAGTGCTGTTCATGGTTCTAAACCAACAATTTTCTGGCTCCTTAGCATAGATGCCTTCTTTTTCAAATAAAGATAGCAAGAGAATGAAGAAAAATTGATAATAGAAGTAAATTAGAAAGTTGCTTAAAATTGCCTGCTCTATCTGAATCATGAAAGAAAAAATTTGGGTTCAGTGTCCCTTTAAATAGATAGAGCATTTGCTCTATCTTTCCTGGCACATTTAGGATTATGTTTTCATCCTAGTTACTTAAAGGGATACTTAAGTCAAAATACATTTTTCATGATTCAGACAAAGCATGCAATTTTATTTTACTTTCCAATTTACTTCCATTAACAAAATGTGCACAGTCTTTTTATATTTTTGAGTCACCAGTTCCTACTGAGCATGCGCAAGAATTCACAGAATATACGTATATGCATTTGTGATTGGCTGATGGCTGTCACATGATACAGGAGGAGTGGGAATAAACATAACGAGTGTGCATAAGACTCACTCCCTTGTCGGGCCTGGGACAGGCATAATGCATTGCTGCTTAAAGTCCTTTACAATGGGGTGTAAATACTTTGGACATTTTGAGGTCAAATATCTTTCTTTTTTACATAGAGATGTTCAGGTGATATTTTCTAGTCAACCTTTTACAGCTATACTGCATCACTTTCAAGTGTTTCAACATTTGGGTATTATGGCCCTTTAAGATAAGATACTGCAAAATAATGTAATTTTTGTCAACTAAAATCTAGTGGGAAGTTTTTCCTGCTCAAATTCCAGACTGGCTCCACCAAATAACACAAATGTGGAGAAGGTTTGGCCATTGAAAAATAGCTGCAGAAAAAGATCTGTTAATCTATTCATAAAGTTTAAATTAAACGGGCATGAAACCCAGAATTTTTCTTTCGTAATTTAGGAAGAACATCCAATTTTAAACAACTTTCCAGTTTACTTTTATTATCAAATTTGCTTTATTCTCTTGGTATCATTTGTTAAAGGAGCAGCAATGCACTACTGGTTTCTAACTGAAGACATGGGTGAGCCAATGAGAATTGGTATATATATATATGCTCCAGTATAGCTTATATTGCATCATATTATGAAAATGGTGGGTGTTCCATTTTAGCGAACTGAAGTGCACTCTTCCTACTTCACAAACCCAACCCTTTCACATATCTGTTCCTATGACGCCTCAGCAGAGGTGATAAGATACAAAACTGCAAAATAATGCAAGTTTTGTTAATTTAATTACAGTGGCTAGCTTTGTCTACTCTAGTAACACATCAAGATTGGCTCCTCCATATATTGGAGGGATGGAGGATATCTGGTCCTTTAAAAACAAAACAGGTTTTGCAAAAGGTGTGTTAATGTATCTATAAAGTTTAAATTAAGTCTTAGAACTGCAATATATTTTATGTTCCTTTAAGTTCTGTTTAAATGTCAATTGCATGAAATTATAGGCTATGTTTTCTCTGTATGTACTGAGTTTTACCATGAGGTCAGGTCTCTTGAATAAATCAGTCACCTCTGATGTCATGTGTAATGCAGTTAACACAAAACTTTGCTTCAGTGCTACTTTATAGTTATCTGAAACAAGATGGTAGTGCTAGACAATAATTTTACAACTGGTGTGTGATTGAGCTAGCATATCAGGCATTCCTGATTTTAGTATTTAGAATTACTATTAGTTTTTTGGATGAGAAGCCCTCTGCTGTTAGAAAATGCCATTTATTGCTTGTACACTTTGATTTTCTTTCTGTAACGTGGAATTGTTAAAGGGACGTGAAACCAATTTTTTTCTTTCATGATTCAAATAGATACAGGTTAACCCCTTAATGATCGACACCGTACGTCCTCACAAAAAATACCCTTATTGACCGAAGACGTACGGCGTACCTCGTTGGTCTTGGAAAGCAGTGGAAGCGATCCTGATCGCTTCCAGCTGCTTTCCAGTTATTGCAGTGATGCTTTGATATCGAGGCATCCTGCAATAACATTTCTTACCCCTCCAATGCAGAGAGAGTCACTCTCTGGCCCTCTCTGCATCGGACATCGATGGCCAGTATCGTTGGTTGGTGTACAACTCAATTGAAAAACAAACTGAAATCTTGTAGGTAAAAGGAAATAAAAATAAAAAACTAAAATAATATGGTTGCATAAGTGTGAACGCCCTTAAACTAATACTTTATTGAAGCACCTTTTGATTTTATTACAGCACTCAGTCTTTTTGGGTATGAGTTTTTCAGCATGGCACATCTTGACTTGGCAAGATTTGCCCGCTCTTCTTTGCAAAAACACTCTAAATCTGTCAGAATGCGAGGGCATCTCCTGTGCACAGCCCTCTTCAGATCACCCCACAGATTTTGAATTGGATTCAGGTCTGGGCTCTGGCTGGGCCATCCCAAAACTTTAATCTTCTTCTGGTGAAGCCATTCCTTTGTTAATTTGGATGTATGATTTGGGTCGTTGTCATGCTGAAAGATGAAGTTCCTCTTCATGTTCAGCTTTCTAGCAGAAGCCTGAAGGTTTTGTGCCAATATTGTCTGGTATTTGGAACTGTTCATTATTCCCTCTACCTTGACTAAGGCCCCAGTTCAAGCTGAAGAAAAACAGCCCCAAAGCATGATGCTTACACCACCATGCTTCACTGTGGGTATGGTGTTCTTTTGGTGATATGCAGTGTTGTTTTTGTGCCAAACATATCTTTTGGAATTATGGCCAAAAAGTTCAACTTTGGTTTCATCAGACCAGAACACCTTTTGCAACATGCTTTTGGGAAACCTCAGATGTGTTTTTGCAAAATTTAGCCGGGCTTGGATGTTCTTTTTTGTAAGAAAAGGCTTCCGTCTTGCCACTCTACCCCATAGCCCAGACATATGAAGAATACGGGCGATTGTTGTCACATGTACCACACAGCCAGTACTTGCCAGATACTCCTGCAGCTCCTTTAATGTTACTGTAGGCCTCTTGGCAGCCAGTTCTTTGAAAAAGGCCTTTGAAAAAGCCCGATACGGGCGAAACCGGTCAGGGGGTTATAGAGCTGATGGGAGCTCTATATATTTTTTAAAACTTTACCGATAGTTGTTGGCCTGTTTAGGTGGGACTAAATTTGTATTACGCATCTAGCTTAAATATAAGACAAACAGTCACTATTAGGACTGTTTATTTCAGTTATAACTTTGACCTTAAAACTATTTGGACATAACAGAGGGTTACTCGCAATTGGCTATTTATTAAGCGTTCTTAAGTGGCAACCTCACAATATTATATTGGGGGAATTACTAGCTTAGTTAGACGCATAGCCAGATAGCTGTAGTTTACCGGTGCATCTATCTAACTTCTGCTACTATATAAAATACCTTCCAGTTAGTACCTCAATAGCGCCACAGCTATATTAGTCCAGCTGAAGGTGCATATATACCTAATTTGATAAAACTAGTTTACTTTTGGCTCATAACAAATTAAATCAGGAAAACAAGTATCCGGTTCTAAAGTAATGTACACAAAGCACAATACTGCATTCCTAGTGTGACACTGAATCACACAAAAAGATCAAATTACTATATGAGAGAACACAAGATACACAAAACATTACAGCAAGAGGGGCAAACATAATATAATATCACAAATAGTGGCACAATATTGCGGCTACATATTTACAACAGAAGTTTGTTCCTCTATTACTGAAAAACAAACAGCCAAATGTAACAGGTGGTGTAGCTTATTAATTTAATAGTTACAATTATTCAGCACACTCATACTGGTTGAGACATTAGGTGCAAGAATTGTACTAAGCTACTCACAAGTATACAGTATTAGCATTGGGATTTGATCTAATGAAAGGTACACATATAACCCCTATATAATAATAACACAACTACTAGAATTATATAGGGGATTGTGACGCTAAGACAACAGGGTAACAATCCCAATGCCAACATAAGATAACTGGTATAGTAGACGTACGACTAGCTAGTATAAATAAATCAAAATTATACTTCTTTATTAACACTGTATAAAACCTCACTGAGTTGGTAATAATTTATGTTGATAATAAACCTACAAAACGGTGGAAATAAGTTGATCAAATGAGATATATAATAGCCATTTGAATGTTCCAAGACATAACCAGAACAATACAGGTTTATATACTATCACGTGAAACCAGATCAAGTCTGAATATCTATATCAACTATACTCCACAATAAGATTTAACAGAAGTGTTATTCATCATACATAGGGTATTTTCCAACTGTACTTTGTAGGTATATATCTGAGGTTACTGAACATCACTTATATTTAACCTAAATCCAACAAGCACAAATCTACAACTTATTTGAATAGCCAAACATATGTGTATTTGACACATAAAGATTAACCCTATATTATCAGTGATACTACTGAATCAAGAGGTCTCACTTATAACTCCCTACCTAAACAACTTCCTTCCAAGCACTTAATACATATCAAAGGCTTACAGAGGATTAAGGAAGTGGCCTACCACTATTAGTTTTTTTTTAAATTGAGTGTTTTATTTTAATACATTTAATAAAAGTTATATTTTAAATTCCCAATTTCTCCACTATAAGTCCAGGCATAGAGTGCTGTACGTGCAGTCTCTTAGAGAGGTCTCTTCCTCTCTGTTGGTTCAATAGATTACGTAACTGCACAGCACCTGCTATTATAAGCACAGAAACATTAACTGAATATTAGTGACTTACTGCAATCATAGAAAAGGCTGCCGCAGTGGTGCCACTGTATATCAGTTGTGGTAAAAACTATGATTTTAATTGTGATTGCTTAATTCTGAACACAGCTACATCCCCAGTTATTAAAGGGTGTTCACACTTATGCAACCATATTATTTTAGTTTTTATTTTTATTTCCCTTTACCTAAAAGATTTCAGTTTGTTTTTCAATTGAGTTGTACAGTTTATAGGTCACATTAAAGGTGGAAAAAGTTCTGAAATGATTTATCTTTGTCTCATTTTTTTACATCACAGAAACCTGACATTTTAAAAGGGGTGTGTAGACTTTTTATATCCACTGTATGTCTGCTATTTCTGAAATCCCAGAGAAGCATTTACAACCATTTATGCCATAATTGCACAAGTTGTTTGTAAATAATTTCAGTGAGAAACCTAAAGTTTGTGAAAAAAATTGTGAAAAAGTGAACGATTTTTTTTATTTGATCGCATTTAGCAGTGAAATGGTGGCATAAAATATACCAAAATGGGCCTAGATCAATACTTTGGGATGTCTTCTAAAAAAAAATATATACATGTCAAGGGATCAAGGGATTCCTGAAAGATATCAATGTCCCAAAGTAATTAGCGCTAATTTTGAAAAAAAGTGGTTTTGAAATAGCAACGTGCTACTTGTACTTATTGCCCTATAACTTGCAAAAAAAGCAAAGAACATGTAAACATTGAGTATTTCTAAACTCAGGACAAAATTTAGAAACTATTTAGAATGGGTGTTTTTTGGTGGTTGTAGATGTGTAACAGATTTTGGGGGTCAAAGTTAGAAAAAGTGTGTTTTTTTTCCATTTTTTCCTCATATTTTATATATTTTTTTATAGTAAATTATAAGATATGATGAAAATAATGGTATCTTTAGAAAGTCCATTTAATGGCGGGAAAACGGTATATAATATGTGTGGGTACAGTAAATGAGTAAGAGGAAAATTACAGCTAAACACAAATACAGCAGAAATGTAAAAATAGCCTTGGTCCCAAACGGACAGAAAATGGAAAAGTGCCGTGGTCATTAAGGGGTTAAACGACTTTCCAGTTTTATTCTATTATTACATTTGCTTTATTCTCTTGGTATCCTTTGTTGAAGGAGCAGCAAAGCACTACTGGCGTTTAGCTGAATATATCAGTAAACCACTGAAATGAGGCATAAATGTGCAGCCACCAATCAGCAGCTAGCAGGTATGCTTTTCAACAGAGAATACCAAGAGAAATTAACAAATAAGATAATTGAAGTAAATCTGAAATTTATTTAAAATGTTATGCTTTATCTAAATCATAAAGACATTTTTTTGGGGTTTCATGTCCCTTAAAACAATTAAATTGTTGTTTGTATGATTTCTTCAGTCTAATTGTCTTTAATTCATAGGGTGGAGGAAGCTCTCTTCGCATATTAGAGCAAGAAATTGACACTGTGCATGAAATTCAAGGACGCTTCCCACAATTTAAATCGCTTCCAATATATAATGATGAGGCAGATCCTCTAGTGGGATGGTCCAACCCACAGTCTTGGAGAGGAGATGTCACTTATGCAGCTATGGTAGTAAAGGTATGTTACTTAGACTTCATGTGGGTTGTTTCTGTTTGGCTACTTTTGGCTGTTTTTTATAGATAAAATTGACGTGTTTATGTGCCACATTCTAACGTTATGATCCTGCTGCCTCTTTGCCAGAATTTTACTCTTGACCATAATTAAGATCTTAATCAGATTAAAGGAGCATAAATGTCTCCAGTGAACTCATGGGCATCACTGAGCGCTTACAAGGGCTGAACCCATAATTTTAGTAGAGTAAAGCCCCTAATGTTCCACAAGCGTTGTAGAGGAGGCTTGGGTCTCTTCAAACTGCTCTGCTTCTAGTACTCGCTAGCTACTTGTATAACTGACATCACAAGGGAACCAATCTTCACCATCCTCTGTGTTTAGCATTGCCCTCCCAAGCTCCTTGCTGCACACCCAGATTCCTATAAGGTCACATGACTGCCGTAACAGCTGCTGCTGCTCACAAAGGGGGAGCAGAATATGACAGGAAGCTGAATTTATGCTCTTTAGTTACCTGGCTATTAGTTGCCAAGAGCAGGTAAGTCCGAGCAGGCCACTCCCTCTTCACTGGACATCCCTATACTGTGCCACAAGCTGGGCCGTCTTTTCCATACTATCCAAGAGTGTCTGTTTATTATGGTGCTTAGTATAATATTGATTGTTCCATAAATCACCCAGTAACCTGTTTACAACGAAAAATCACATATTAAGTACATAGATATTAAACATTCTGGCCCAGATTACAAGTGGCGTGCTATTTAGAATTTCCGCTCTTATATTAACTCCACTAGAATTAAGCTTTCTGCACACATTGGATAGCGCTGGTATTACAAATTGAAAGTAAAAAGTTTTAGTTTGAGTGAAGTTAGAATATTGCGACCGCGTTAACGTATTCCCCGAAGACATCAATGTCTATGAGCGTGAAAAGTGGGAAAAAAAAACTAACACCCTACTGCAACCCAATTGCATATTCTCAAGTGCGCTAACCTGACATGAAAATATAAATATTTTGGGGGCGGAGCCTGTCCGTACTGGATAATGGACGCATAGAGAATTAGCTCCTAGGCCTCACCTCAGCTTCCAACAATAAAAGGGTGGCTTCCTACACCAATTACCCCATACACCTAGCTGAGCTGATCGGGTCTCCATCAGCAACCTCCACAAGCCAGCCTGAACAACTCTGCACCTGCAAAGCCCTCATTACCAGCCGCAACGGCACAGACCACACGGCGCAACTGCTACTGCAGCGTAAAGCGTCGAAAACACCCAAAAAAAGCCGTTCAGATCACTACAAGACCTGGGCAGTTCAGTGAGGCTAATAGTCCCTGGATCAGAGGCAAAATCATCAGCGCAACTAGAAAGAAACGCTGCAAAATGGCTTCCACAGAAATATTGAAGGCATTTCCTTAAAAGGTACTGTACTAAAGGGGGAAAAGTCTTTATAGCAGAACACATAAGCTAAATTGCAATAAATGCCCACAATCAGCATCAAATATAGCAAATAATCCATATTTGGATAACGCTTTTATAAGTAATACTCTTCTCCTAAAAATACACACCCCTTCTTAAGAAATGAGACCTCACCAACTCTCAAATGAACCTAACACTACATCAGCACAAGAATATTTGATCTAAAGTGGGTACTACTAGTACAACTACTACCAGAAAACAGAGGACACTGCTGCTGTGGATAATTAGACTTTGTTATTTTTCTTTACTATAAAGTTTTGTTAGATAGAGTAACTGCAATTCTGTGTTCCCTCAAGAAAACATAAAGTTATAGTATGACTAACAACTTGAGGTTAAACTAGAGAATAACAGATAATGGATTATCCTTATATGTTTTTTCTTGAATGTTTTTTACAGTTTGAAATGTTATTTACAGTATTTAGTTATATGTTCAATGACAAATTATCTGCCTACAACTCAAATGTTATTGGTTGTTGTCCAGAATATATAGAGGTTTTTGATGTATACTTAGCAATATGTATTACTTTGCTGACATGATTTATTATCTCCCTATCATGCCACATGCCTCATACTCCTACTCCCTCACCCACCACAAGCCACACCAAGATACTACCCAACATCCAATACCTAGCTTTCAATGGAACAGAGGTGAGGATACATCCTTCACAGTTTATTTCCCAATTTTATTCCAACCACTGACACATTACCCTTACTGAAAGAGTAAACCTTATACTCCACATACATGCTTGGTATTACCCTATATTTTGCACAGTACTGTTGCTTGACTGAAAAACTTAATTTTTGCTGGTTGGTTCTCATTTTGACAAAGAGCAATTACACTCTAAACCCCCTTTCCCCCTAAGTGGAGGACACTCCATTACCACCTACTCCTAATCCTCCTTATTGTTATATTCATCCCTCCTTCCCTATTACATTTTTTTTCTTTTTTTTTTCTTCTCTACCCTCTTTCAATAAGACGTACACGCATAATGGCTGCCACTAAACATCATATAAATTTTACCTTCCGTTAACACCAAGGGCCTAAATGTCCCAGAAAAGAGATCTATGGTGATAAGAGAACTTACTAAACTACAGGGGGATGTGGCTTTCTTGCAAGAAACCCACTTTAAAAGAGGTCATGAACCAAAATGGACTAACACCAAATACCCAGTAGCATACTTTGCCTCAGGCCCTACAAAAAGAAATGGCATAGGAATTGTTATAAAGCATTCAATCCCTTTCCAACTGATACAGGTAGATAGAGACTTGGATGGTAGATATCTGATTCTAACCGGTTCTTTACACGGCAAAATTGTGACATTAGTCAACGTCTATGCACCTAATACACATCAACACACTTTTATTAAAGATGTATCAAACAAAATCCTTGATCTCAGAAAGGGGGCTTTAGTGATTGGAGGTGACCTCAATATTCCTCTGGACCCCATGTTAGACACCTCCAGAGGTATATCAACCGTATCAAAAAAAGTAACAAAACACTGCACTAATAGACTAACAGAGTTAGCAGTCCATGATTTCTGGATCCCAGCTGTGCAGAATTTTACATTTTACTCACACCCCCACCAGAACTATTTCCGCATTGATTATTTTTTACTACACCAAATCAGTTTAGCCTCCATCATATCAGCAGAAGTCTTTCAAATTACATGGTCAGATCATGCCCCAATTCGTTGCAAGATAGCATGGTCATCAATACCAGATAGACCATTCCTATGGAGATTAGATGACCTCCTAATAGACAATCCCTTTATTAAACAGGATATCGAGAAAATACTAGGGGAATACTTCTTATTAAATACCACTCCTGATCTGGCTCATACAACCATCTGGGAGGGGCACAAATGTGTTCTCAGAGGAGAATTCCTTAAACAGAACACAAAATTAACTCGCCAACACAGAGAAAAATATAACACCTTGTTAGCTACGGTTAAAAAATTAGAACATTTACATAAAAGAGACCCCACACACAAAGAAAACCTTGCAAACCTCACACAGGCTAGAAAAGAAATTAAATGGCTGCTCGAAGAAGAACAACAAAGAAATGCACTCCGTCTGAAACAACTATACTATGAACATAGTGACAAAACAAGGAAGTTCTAGCTAGGGCTATCAAACGTAAACAATTTAAAACTCATGTACATAGTGTGACTGGCAGAGAGAACCATACTCATGCAGACCTAACTGCATCACAAGATCCAAAACTTCAAAAGATATCAACATACTTTTAGGACGATCAACTCCCAACACTACAAACAGAGGAAGCTCTGACTTTAGATGAGGCCTTCTCCGTTGAATAAGTTCTCTCTGCAATTAAAGATCTCCAGGGAGGTAAAAGCCCAGGCCCAGATGGTTTCAGTGCTAAATATTATAAATTATATGCTCCAACATTAGCCTCACACCTAGCAACACTATTCAACTCTTTAGAAATTTAAATAGCTTTCCTCCATCTATGCTTTCTGCTTACATTACTGTCCTCCCCAAACCAGGGACATTACCAAATAGACCAGAAAACTTTAGGCCTATCTCTCTACTGAATATAGATTTAAAATGTTTGCCAAGATACTAGCCAAACGTCTCAATAAATTCCTACCAAAATAAATATCTCCAGATCAAGTGGGACGCGAAGTCTGAGATAACACTACAAAAGTTATCCAACTAATTTCATACGCCCAAAGCAACAACATCCCGATGCTTCTAATCTCAACAGATGCTGAAAAAGCTTTTGACAGGGTGGACTGGGATTTTCTCAGGGCCACCCTGTCTCACATGAAATATGGACCCAAATTTATTAATACTATTTTCTCCCTATACTCCTCACCTTCTGCCCAAGTAAAAGTAAACGGAACATTGTTTAACCCGTTTCAAATATGCAATGAAACAAGGCAGGGATGTCCTCTGTCACCTTTGCTGTTTGCTCTCTCAGTAGAGGTCTTAGCACAAAAAAATTTGAAACATTAATCTAATATCAGGGATCTCAGTAGGTAAGTCGGAATACAAATTAGCTATGTACGCAGACAACATTCTTCTAACATTATCATCCCCTCATACATCACTACCGGCCACCCTTACAAATTTACTAATTACATAGAAATATCCAATTTCCCACTAAATTTGACTAAATCGGAATTACTAAATATCTCCACACCAGATGACGATTTACAGCAAGCTCTCATAAACTGCCCACTCTCAGTTCAAACTCACAAATTAAAATATTTAGGGATCTACATTACAACATCACTCTCTACACTATTTGACACTAATTTCAAACAACTTTTTGACTCAATTGTTGGAGATCTTTCATCTTAGAAAAATAAGGAGTAATAAAAATGACCATATTACACATGATTCTTTATTATCTTAAGACTTTACCAATTCCACTTCACCATACTTATATTAAAAGACTACAAGCTGAGATAGATAAATATATCTGGAGAGACACAAGACCTAGAGTCAATAGGAACGCACTATACTTACCCAAGGAGAAAGGTGGTTTAGGACTACCAAATGTAGATCTCTATAAAAAAGCTATAACATTACAACAACAAGCCGAATGGTGCATGAACTCCGAGGATAAAATATGGGTACAATTAAGTAGGGAAATCCTTAGTGTAGAAAATGTTGGGATGGCTACCCTCAAAAAGCCAAACAAGCGATAATAAAAGATTACCCAATCCTAATAGAATTCTACCATCAGTGGCACAAAATCTTAGCTACACACCCACATATATCTTCTGCACATTCACCGCTAACTCCCTACATCCAAAACCCAGACATTCCACTCTTTATGCCTACTACAAAAAGCCAATTGGTATGCACATAGCACAGTTTTCGGTCATTAAGTAATCTCAAGCTCTAAATTAAAAACATTAACTGAACTGAAAGAATTGGACAAAGCATTCAACTGTTTTTTTTTCACAAACAACTTAAACACTATATAGAAACTCACACACAGAGAAAACACTTTATCAGACCACCAACGAACTACAAACACTTATGCATAATGAACCCACTCCCCAAGCATCTAATTTCCCTGACATATGGATTATTATTAAATCAAGCAGGAAACCCTCCACCCACCTATTTTCACAAATGGAAACTAGAGTTAGGAGAACACATATCAGATAAAGACAGGAACAAAATATTCCTAAACCACACCAAAACCTCCATCTCTGCTAAAATCCAGGAGACGAATTATAAATATCTAGCCAGATGGTATCACACTCCACACAAATTAAAAGCTATATTCAAAAATACAGACGGCAAATGCTGGAGAGGTTGCAGAGAGGAGGGTACACTATAACACATTTGGTGGGGGTGCAGTGAACTATATCAATTCTGGTTGGAGATCTTGGAGGCCATGAATGCCAAACTTGGAATTCAGATTCCTAACAGATCACATATCTTACTATTTCATGGACTGCGTAAAATAAGAGACATAAGCAAAAAGAACCTCCTCTTTCTGATGTTAAATAGTGCCAAAATGCTGATTGATGTTCTACTATTATATCATTTTCTGCTATCTAAAGCACAAATTAATTTCATAATTTAACATTAATGTATTTATGTTTAAATATTTTTTATTAACAAATTATTAGTTCAATTACAATACACAAGGAAAAAACAAAAAAAAAACAGGGTTTTTCCAGCCAATATTTCAATGAGACATATTTTAGAATATTAGGAAGTTACAATTTTAACATATCCAAATAATATTCCCCCCGATACCTTCTATATAACTTAATGTACTTCACATGTCCCAGAGAAACAACTCAGATTGCAGAGGATCCTGCAAAAGAAATCAAGTTTCAGATTCTACATGTTGGTCATCTGTTACGGGACTCTACTCCAGGAAGGTTGTAACAAAAATATTATCACGTGAACTCTTTATCTAATGATAAACCCAAAAAGAGTAGTACAGGCTGGAAATTTCTTATCTATAGTAGTGATCAAATAAATTTTTAGATAAAAATAAATAACTTTTCCTAGATCTCCTTTCAAGTAATTAGGGCCCAGGGAGGACAGGGGGAGGGAAGGGGAAGGAAGGGAAGGGGGAGAGGGGGGAAAAGAGAGTGTCCCCACTCCCGGCGATCCTCCGAGCCTCACGTGTATTGTCTAGGTGTAATGTTTAGGAGTCAGAGCTAGCCATCTGTTTCATACATAGTGTAGGTGTAGCTTATTTTATTGTATATTTCCGACCATGAGGGTGATCCCACCTTCCAATATTTTGCAATGCAAATCCTTGTCACTGTACAAAGGATTCTAATAAATGTATTAAGATATCTATGGAATTTGTCTATATGTTTGTGTAGCAATGCCTGTTGAATGGTAAGTGTGACCTCTTCCTCCAATAATCAGCTAATCAGGGCGGATAGGTTCTGCCAGATCCCCTGAATCTCTCTACAGTCCCACCACATGTGTTTATAGGACCCTAATTCACTGCATCCTCTATAGCATAAGTTACTGCCATTCGGTTGCATATGAGCTGTCCTTATTGGGGTCAAATACCATATGAATATAGTTTTCATGACATTTTCTTTTAGGTCCATACTAATTAGGCCTTTGTCACCTCCTTGTATCATTTCCTCCCATTCCTGTATCTCTTTACTCATATTCAGGTATTTCTCCCATGCCCCTATAACCGTGGATTTAGTCCTGTTTGGGGGTGTTTGTAGTGCTATGTATATTCTAGAAATATTATGTTTAACCCTGATAGGACCCGCGCCACATGCCTCTAATACCGTGGATCGTCCACCCTTTGATTTTGACAAGAAAGAGTGCAAGGAGGAGCGTAATTGAAGGTATAGGTGCCAGTGTAATTTTATAGGTGTAAGTTTTGACTGCAGTTGGGTGAAGGGAAGTAACTGTCCCCTCTGTACCACATCCGCCACTCTATAGAGTCCCTTGTTCTCCCACTTAGCAACCAATATACGAGAGTCACCCGATAGAAAGCATCTAATTGGTGTCAGTAAGGAGGACTCAGGAAATAAGTCTGTTCTTTTAAGTGCCTGTGTCCAAGTTTTCATGGTCAAGTCTGAAGTATATGTCTTAGTATGTGTCCTACCAGAGTGTGATGAGAGTTCCCATGGAATTGAATCTGTTTCCTCCCACCCCCCTAAATCCCTCTCCAAAAATACCCATGTAGCCTCCTCCGACCTCCTCAGAATACAGGATTCTTGGGCTAGTCTCACGGCCCTATAGTATTCCAGAAGGTCCGGAGCTCCCACTCCCCCCGCTCCTCTGCTCCTGCAGACTACTTGTTTCGCTATTCTAGCCAATTTTGGCCCTCTTATAAAAGTTAGTATTTCGGTTTGCATTTTAATAATGTCTGTGTTAACAAGTTTAATGGGGAGGGCTCTGAAGAGGTATAAGATGCGTGGGAGCAGGTTCATTTTAACTAATGCTCGCCTTCCCATCCAGGAGAAACCACACAGCCTCCACTTCAAAAGATCTTTTCTAAACTGAGTGAGAAGTGGGGTGTAATTATATTTATATAGCAATTGCATCTGTGTTGGGAGATTGATACCCAGATATCTAATGGTTTTTGTAGCCCATCTAAACTCAAAATTAAGTTAAATTATTTTCCGGGTGTGTGGGGGAATGGCCACCGGGAGGAGTTTGCTCTTCTCGATATTTATTTTATACCCCGAGATATCTGAGAAGTTGTTTAGTACCATATGTAAATTAGGAAGTGAGATGAGTGGATTGATAATGGTGAGCAGGATATCATCCGCAAATAAAGTTATTTTGTATTCAGATTGGGCCACTCGGATTCCTGAGATGTCTGCGTGAGCCCGAATCTTGGCTGCCAGTGGCTCAATGCAAAGGGCAAACAGTAGGGGCGACAGAGGGCACCCCTGTCTTGTCCCGTTCAGTATGGGGAAAAGAGTGGATCTATACCCCCCCGCAGTTACCTGAGCCCGTGGGTTCGAATATATTGCCTGTAGGGCAGTCATAAATGTATCGCCAAAGCCCAATTTCCCCATGACCGCAAACATATATTTCCAGTCAATTCTGTCAAACGCCTTCTCCGCATCCAGTGACAGGATCAGAGAAGGCGCTTGCATACTTTCCAGATAATGGACCAAATTAATCACTCGTCTTATATTATCTGGGGCTTCCCTATTCTGTATAAACCCTACTTGATCGGGGTGGACCAAGTGTGGCATGATTGGTTTAAGACGATTGGCCAAGATTTTGGTAAAAATCTTGAGGTCCTGGTTGATTAGCGAGATGGGGCGATAGTTTTGAAATTTTTTATGATCCTTATCTGGTTTGGGGATAACTACTATCTTCGCATTCAATAGGTCCTGTGGGATAGGGTTACCCTCCAGGATGAAGTTGCAGAGCTTGGTCAAGTGGGGGACAAGTGTATTCTTTAAGAGTTTATCGTATTCCCCCGGGAAACCGTCGGGGCCCGCTGCCTTTCCTGGTTTTAAATCCTTAATAGCTCTCGAGACCTCCTCAGGAGTTATCGGGGCATCAAGGGCTTTTCTGTGTTCTGTCGTGAGTGAAGTCAGTTTGCAGTCATTCAAAAATTTCTCTGTTCGGGTCACTGTCGTTGTGTTTTGTGTCACCTTTTTCCCATCATAAAGTTTACTATAAAAGCTAGCAAAGGTATCCACTATCTCCTGGGGATGGGAAGTTAAGACCCCCCTCTCTGTCTCTATTGAAGGTATGGCCGATGCCTTGTATCTTTCCCTAATCTTGTGTGCCATATATCTGTCTGGCTTATTAGCGTAGATAAAATAGTGCGATTTAAGTCGCAGCGCTGCTCTTGCTGCTTGTGAGTTTAATATTATTGCTAGGGATTGTTTTTTGTCCTGGAGGATTTTTAACACCGCTGGGCTTTTAGTCAATTTGTGTTGTCTCTCTAATGTTTCGATCTCTTTATGGAGTTGATCTATGTGGATTCTATATTTCTTGTTAGTTTTGGCTTTGAGTTGGATCAGCAGTCCCCTAACTACTGCTTTATGGGCCGCCCATGAGTATATTGGATTTGTGGTAGAGCCGGTGTTAATGGTCCAGAATTCTGTCATCGCCCGTAGCAAGTCCTTGCTATCTTGGTCGTGTCTTAACAGGGTATTGTCATATGTCCATGTCCTACTTCTGTTGGTATCCCTTAACCCCTCTAAGTCGACTGCAATTATAGAATGGTCCGACCACACGCATGTGTGTATTCTCGAGTTCTGTAGCATAGGTTGTAATACTTGGCTTAGATAGATATAGTCAAGTCTAATGTAGGAATTGTGTGTGGCTGAGTAAAAGGTAGTGTCGGTTGTTGTACCGTATAGTGTGTTCCAAGTGTCTCTAAGAGTATGTGGCATAAATGCGTCCTGTATAGCCTTGACAATGCGGTTGTGTCTATGGTGTTTGGGAGTCATTGTCTTAGTGTGTGAGGGTTGAATAGGGGTCATTGTTATGTTAAAGTCTCCTGCTAAAAGAATTTTAGTTTGTGACCACTCTGTTAGGAGATGGGCAACATGGGCAAAGAATGTATGCTGATTATCATTGGGGGCATAAACATTACATAGGGTGACCTCGTTGTCCAGAATGCGTCCCCTCACTATCAAATATCTACCTTCAGGGTCAGCTAGTGTGCTGTTGTGAATGAAGCCCACTGAGGAGTGGATTAGGATAGACACTCCACGGGTCTTATTGGGTGCTGTGGCATGATAGTGTGTATTGAACTGTTTAGTTCAATATTTTGGTAGCTTATCCTTGAGGAAATGAGTTTCCTGTAAGAACACCAGGTTAGCGTCCAGTGCTCTATATTGGTTCATTGCTAATCTACGTTTAGTGTCTGTGTTGAGACCCCGTACATTATGAGAGATCAGTCTAATCCTGGTGTTCATAGATATCTATAGTGGTGCGCGCTATTGTTTGGGATAGCTTGTATGTATATGTGTTTACAGTTTGTGAAATAAATCATCTTACCCCAAAACTTCTGGTCTGATGTGGTGGGCTGCAGTCTGTGAGCCGGTATCTCGGAGGAATCGCCTAAGGAGGGGGAAAGGGGAGGAGGGAGTAAACAACAGTAAATTAAACAATCAACATATAACTGGTCCCCAACAGGGGGATGCTTTAACATTGTTTGAGAATGTCTTAGGGGTCGAGTGGTATCCACTAAACCTTGAACTATGAGGAGGTGACCATCCACCTCTTCAGAATGTCAACATACTGAGAACTATTACAGAACATGTCCTCCTTACAACCCGCCAGGGTTATTGATGATAAGAGTGATGTCTATCTGTAGAAGGACCCCAAACCCACCCAACTCAGGCAAGCAATAGGGATCATTCCCTCGGCATAGTTGGCGGTAACTGAATTATAAAGTTTCTTAATTGTAGATGACCACTTTGAGTTTTTTATCTCCTGTCTCCTGACGATTGAAAGTAAGGAGAAATAAAAGAGAAGATAATTCACGATACCTTGTCTCTGGTTTCACTTATTTTTTGCCTCTTGTGGCTGACTTTCTGCCAGGTTAGTTGGGGACCAGCAGCTGCCGAACTGCCCATCCGTGATGTTGTTGGCTCATGCTCCGGAAGGGCCGGAGGGTCCAAGCCTAATAACCCACACACCTCCGGGATGTCTGCTTGATCCTTGATGGTTATTGTTTTTGAGTCTTTGAGAATGTTTAGGGCAAAGGGGAACCCCCATCTATACGGAATCTGTTGTTTGCGTAGAATACTAGTTAAGGGTCTCAACGAGCCTCTTCGTAGTAGGGTGCGTAGTCTCAGGTCCTGAAAGAACTGTACTACATTTCCCTGAAATTTAAATGTTGATTTTTCCTGGCGGCCAGCAGTGTTTTTTCTTTGTCGGGGAAGAAGGTCATTTTGACTATTATATCCCTTGGGGGTAATCCGTTTTTGGTTTTAGCTTTGAGAGCTCTGTGCGCCCTTTCCACATGGAATGTGTAATCAGGAGGTGATCCTGTTATTTGACTGAAGAGCTGCGCTATGTATGCTGGAATATCAGTAGTAGTGACATCCTCTGGGATCCCCTTCAGCCTAATGTTGTTTCGTCTGCCCCTGTTCTCCAAATCTTCCATTTTGTCTTGTATTTCCTGTAGGAGCTGTTGTTGGCTGGAGACTGTTTGTGTTATTTCATCTACATTTTCCACCATTGCATCCTTCTGGTCTTCTAATATGTCAATCCTGTTTCCCATATCAGTGAGGTCAGATTTAATTTCAGCTAGGCTAGACGTCATCGAGGTGTGTATGGCATCTATCTTCCCCCATAACTTTTCAAAATTATCCGCTAGGTCTTTTTTAGATACAAGAGATTGTAGGTCTGCCCTAGTGATAGGTGGTTGATCTACGGAGGTTGGTGTTAAGGTTTGATCTGAATCATTTCCTTCCTCCATGTCTCTAGTAGGTTTGGAGGGGTGGGTTGCTTTAAGAAGGAAGATACTGTGTTTGGGGTGCTAGGGTTTGTGTTTTTCTCTCCCTTCCCACCTCTTCTTGTAGCCATTACTGTAGTATATCAGTAGTTACTGCTATTATGTATGGTTGATATTGAGATCTTGAGGAAGGGTAATGTTTCCGCCTGCACTATCTTAAGAATATAGGAAGGAGCAGCCCCAGAGGCAGTGAGATAACCCTGGCAGTGTTAATATATCAAGAGGGCTAAGGCAGTTTTAGATAATACAAAGGTATACGTTAGTGGACCCTCTTCATCTAATTAGTAATTTGTGCTCTGCTGCGTCTCTTTAGAAGCATATGTAGAGGTAGATATCCCCTCTCTTTATTCCTAGAGATTACATATTGCTGTGGCAAAATTTGACTCTATATTCAGTTCCTCCCCTTAATAGGCAGTTCAATAATATGTTCAATGTTGGAAGGAGTGAGTCTTAGGTGTTTTGGAAGTGTTTCCTCAGCAGACTGCCTCCCACAGTTTGAGGTTCTAAGGAATCCTTAAATCAAATATATTTTCCCACTGTTTAGATATCTTTAGATTTGAGTCTGTGGTCTGTATAAACTCTAATATGTGTGGGATTCCTTGTCTGGGAATTGGCTAGTGCCTTATTATGTTGTAGCACAGTGTTGGGTTTTCAAGTTTTCCCCACAATTTCCAGGTTATTGGTATGTGTGGTACATGGGGCAGCAAGAAAAACCTCCCCCTAGGTTGTGGGTTATACTTCAGTAGTTTTATTATCAGGAAACTTAATTTCTCTCTC